>NC_034184.2:81829976-82021049 GCF_002021735.2 Oncorhynchus kisutch
ACACACACACAAATACACACAGACACACAGACACACACACACACACAAATACACACTAGACACACACACACACAAATACACACTAGACACACACACACACACACAAATACACACTAGACACACACACACACACACACACAAATACACACTAGACACACACACACACACACACAAATACACACAGACACACATACACACACACCCACACACACACACACACACACACACACACAAATACACATTAGACACACAAATACACACTAGACACACACACACACACAAATACACACACAAATACACTCTAGACACACACACACACAAATACACACTAGACACACACACACAATCTGGACCCTCTATTTCTGAAACTATCTGCCACCATTGTCGCAACCCCTATTACCAGCCTGTTCAACCTCTCTTTCATATCGTCTGAGATCCCCAAGGATTGGAAAGCTGCCGCAGTCATCCCCCTCTTCAAAGGGGGAGACACCCTGGACCCAAACTGTTACAGACCTATATCCATCCTGCCCTGCCTATCTAAGGTCTTCGAAAGCCAAGTCAACAAACAGGTCACTGACCATCTCGAATCCCACCGTACCTTCTCCGCTGTGCAATCTGGTTTCCGAGCCGGTCATGGGTGCACCTCAGCCACACTCAAGGTACTAAACGATATCATAACCGCCATCGATAAAAGACAGTACTGTGCAGCCGTCTTCATCGACCTTGCCAAGGCTTTCGACTCTGTCAATCACCATATTCTTATCGGCAGACTCAGTAGCCTCGGTTTTTCGGATGACTGCCTTGCCTGGTTCACCAATTACTTTGCAGACAGAGTTCAGTGTGTCAAATCGGAGGGCATGCTGTCCGGTCCTCTGGCAGTCTCTATGGGGGTGCCACAGGGTTCAATTCTCGGGCCGACTCTTTTCTCTGTGTATATCAATGATGTTGCTCTTGCTGCGGGCGATTCCCTGATCCACCTCTACGCAGACGACACCATTCTTTATACTTTCGGCCCGTCTTTGGACACTGTGCTATCTAACCTCCAAACAAGCTTCAATGCCATACAACACTCCTTCCGTGGCCTCCAACTGCTCTTAAACGCTAGTAAAACCAAATGCATGCTTTTCAACCGGTCGCTGCCTGCACCTGCATGCCCGACTAGCATCACCACCCTGGATGGTTCCGACCTAGAATATGTGGACGTCTATAAGTACCTAGGTGTCTGGCTAGACTGCAAACTCTCCTTCCAGACTCATATCAAACATCTCCAATCGAAAATCAAATCAAGAGTCGGCTTTCTATTCCGCAACAAAGCCTCCTTCACTCACGCCGCCAAGCTTACCCTAGTAAAACTGACTATCCTACCGATCCTCGACTTCGGCGATGTCATCTACAAAATGGCTTCCAACACTCTACTCAGCAAACTGGATGCAGTCTATCACAGTGCCATCCGTTTTGTCACTAAAGCACCTTATACCACCCACCACTGCGACTTGTATGCTCTAGTCGGCTGGCCCTCGCTACATATTCGTCGCCAGACCCACTGGCTCCAGGTCATCTACAAGTCTATGCTAGGTAAAGCTCCGCCTTATCTCAGCTCACTGGTCACGATGGCAACACCCATCCGTAGCACGCGCTCCAGCAGGTGTATCTCACTGATCATCCCTAAAGCCAACACCTCATTTGGCCGCCTTTCGTTCCAGTACTCTGCTGCCTGTGACTGGAACGAATTGCAAAAATCGCTGAAGTTGGAGACTTTTATCTCCCTCACCAACTTCAAACATCAGCTATCTGAGCAGCTAACCGATCGCTGCAGCTGTACATAGTCTATTGGTAAATAGCCCACCCTTTTCACCTACCTCATCCCCATACTGTTTTTATTTATTTACTTTTCTGCTCTTCTGCACACCAATATCTCTACCTGTACATGACCATCTGATCATTTATCACTCCAGTGTTAATCTGCAAAATTGTAATTATTTGCCTACCTCCTCATGCCTTTTGCACACATTGTATATAGACCCCCCCTTTGTTTTCTACTGTGTTATTGACTTGTTAATTGTTTACTCCATGTGTAACTCTTTGTTGTATGCTCACACTGCTATGCTTTATCTTGGCCAGGTCGCAGTTGCAAATGAGAACTTGTTCTCAACTAGCCTACCTGGTTAAATAAAGGTGTTCTCAACTAGCCTACCTGGTTAAATAAAGGTGTTCTCAACTGGCCTACCTGGTTAAATAAAGGTGTTCTCAACTAGCCTACCTGGTTAAATAAAGGTGTTCTCAACTAGCCTACCTGGTTAAATAAAGGTGAAATAAAAAAATACAAAAATAAAACACACACACAAATACACACTAGACACACAGACACACAGACACACAGACACACATACACACACATACACACACACAAAAAATACACACTAGACACACACACACTAGATACACACAGACACACACACACTAGACACACACAGACACACACACACACACACACACATTGATCTGATGATGACTGTTCACGGAGTGGAGTGGTGTATCTCTAAAAACTCCACATATGTAGCTAAAGTGAAGGATTAAATTGAAACATTAGCTGGAGGAACCTCCGTCTGCAGCTCATCGTTATGAGCTGAATGGCACAGTTGCTAGGGTGACAACGGTGGATGAAGGCTTAGCTGGATGAATAGTTGAATTTCCGTTGTTGTTTTCATTGGTACTGAACGCAAGTGCATCTATGTATCACATTTTATTGTGAATAATATTGACGTCAAACCGGAGAACCAAGGAGATGGGTGGTTCCTCATGTTGTGAGATTTCCGCTAGTGTTTACTGGTTCGGAGAGATTAGCATCAGTGTAACGGTTTTCTTGTGGTGAAGGAGAGGCAGACCAAAACGCAGCGTGGTTATTATTCATGGTTCTTTAATGAAGAAAACTATACATGAACAAACTAACAAAACAAGAAACGTGAAAACCCAAAACAGCCCTATCTGGTGCAAACACAGAGACAGGAACAATCACCCACATACACACAGTGAAACCCAGGCTACCTAAGTATGATTCTCAATCAGAGACAACTAATGACACCTGCCTCTGATTGAGAACCATACTAGGCCGAAACATAGAAATACCCAAATCATAGAAAAACAAACATAGACCTCCCACCCCAACTCACGCCCTGACCATACTAAATAATGACAAAACAAAGGAAATAAAGGTCAGAACGTGACAATCAGGACCTGCAAATGTAACAGTAAGAAACGAACAACAATTGAGGACTGCAGTGTAGCCATTATTATGAGTACATGTTGCATGGATAGCTAAGGCATAAGCATACTGTTGTGGAAATTACGACCAGGGACACTCGAAGTCCACCTTAAATGAATCATTGTTTGTTGTCTAGCGCGGTGGAGAGGTTCCAACCAACTCAATGGACCAAGTACACATGTCAATCAAATCAAATCAAATCAAATCAAATCCAATTTTATTTGTCACATACACATGGTTAGCAGATGTTAATGCGAGTGTAGCGAAATGCTTGTGCTTCTAGTTCCGACAATGCAGTAATAACGAACAAGTAATCTAACTAACAATTCCAAAAAAACTACTGTCTTATACACAGTGTAAGGGGATAAGGAATATGTACATAAGGATATATGAATGAGTGATGGTACAAAGCAGCATAGGCAAGATACAGTAGATGATATCGAGTACAGTATAACATATGAGATGAGTATGTAAACAAAGTGGCATAGTTAAAGTGGCTAGTGATACATGTATTACATAAGGATGCAGTCGATGATATAGAGTACAGTATATACATATGCATATGAGATTAATAATGTAGGGTAAGTAACATTATATAAGGTAGCATTGTTTAAAGTGGCTAGTGATATATTTACATAATTTCCCATCAATTCCCATTATTAAAGTGGCTGGAGTTGAGTCAGTGTCATTGACAGTGTGTTGGCAGCAGCCACTCAATGTTAGTGGTGGCTGTTTAACAGTCTGATGGCCTTGAGATAGAAGCAGTTTTTCAGTCTCTCGGTCCCAGCTTTGATGCACCTGTACTGACCTCGCCTTCTGGATGACAGCGGGGTGAACAGGCAGTGGCTCGGGTGGTTGATGTCCTTGATGATCTTTATGGCCTTCCTGTAGCATCGGGTGGTGTAGGTGTCCTGGAGGGCAGGTAGTTTGCCCCCGGTGATGCGTTGTGCAGACCTCACTACCCTCTGGATAGCCTTACGGTTGAGGGCGGTGCAGTTACCATACCAGACGGTGATACACCCCGCCAGGATGCTCTCGATTGTGCATATGTAGAAGTTTGTGAGTGCTTTTGGTGAAAAGCCGAATTTCTTCAGCCTCCTGAGGTGCTGTCTGTGTGAGTGGACCAATTCAGTTTGTCTGTGATGTGTATGCCAAGGAACTTAAAACTTGCTACCCTCTCCACTACTGTTCCATCGATGTGGATGGGGGGGTGTTCCCTCTGCTGTTTCCTGAAGTCCACAATCATCTCCTTAGTTTTGTTGACGTTGAGTGTGAGGTTATTTTCCTGACACCACACTCCGAGGGCCCTCACCTCCTCCCTGTAGGCCGTCTCGTCGTTGTTGGTAATCAAGCCTACCACTGTTGTGTCGTCCGCAAACTTGATGATTGAGTTGGAGGCGTGCGTGGCCACGCAGTCGTGGGTAAACAGGGAGTACAGGAGAGGGCTCAGAACGCACCCTTGTGGGGCCCCAGTGTTGAGGATCAGAGGGGTGGAGATGTTGTTGCCTACCCTCACCACCTGGGGGCGGCCCGTCAGGAAGTCCAGTACCCAGTTGCACAGGGCGGGGTCGAGACCCAGGGGCTCGAGCTTGATGACGAGCTTGGAGGGTACTATGGTGTTGAATGCCGAGCTGTAGTCGATGAACAGCATTCTCACGTAGGTATTCCTCTTGTCCAGATGGGTTAGGGCAGTGTGCAGTGTGGTTGAGATTGCATCGTCTGTGGACCTATTTGGGCGGTAAGCAAATTGGAGTGGGTCTAGGGTGTCAGGTAGGGTGGAGGTGATATGGTCCTTGACTAGTCTCTCAAAGCACTTCATGATGACGGATGTGAGTGCTACGGGGCGGTAGTCGTTTAGCTCAGTTACCTTAGCTTTCTTGGGAACAGGAACAATGGTGGCCCTCTTGAAGCATGTGGGAACAGCAGACTGGTATAGGGATTGATTGAATATGTCCGTAAACACACCGGCCAGCTGGTCTGCGCATGCTCTGAGGGCGCGGCTGGGGATGCCGTCTGGGCCTGCAGCCTTGCGAGGGTTAACACGTTTAAATGTCTTACTCACCTCGGCTGCAGTGAAGGAGAGACCGCATGTTTTCGTTGCAGGCCGTGTCAGTGGCACAGTATTGTCCTCAAAGCGTGCAAAAAAGTTATTTAGTCTGCCTGGGAGCAAGACATCCTGGTCCGTGACTGGGCTGGTTTCTTCCTGTAGTCCGTGATTGACTGTAGACCCTGCCACATGCCTCTTGTGTCTGAGCCGTTGAATTGAGATTCTACTTTGTCTCTGTACTGGCGCTTAGCTTGTTTGATAGCCTTGCGGAGGGAATAGCTGCACTGTTTGTATTCGGTCATGTTACCAGACACCTTGCCCTGATTAAAAGCAGTGGTTCGCGCTTTCAGTTACACACGAATGCTGCCATCAATCCACGGTTTCTGGTTAGGGAATGTTTTAATCATTGCTATGGGAACGACATCTTCAACGCACGTTCTAATGAACTCGCACACCGAATCAGCGTATTCGTCAATGTTGTTATCTGACGCAATATGAAACATCTCCCAGTCCACGTGATGGAAGCAGTCTTGGAGTGTGGAGTCAGCTTGGTCGGACCAGCGTTGGACAGACCTCAGCGTGGGAGCCTCTTGTTTTAGTTTCTGTCTGTAGGCAGGGATCAACAAAATGGAGTCGTGGTCAGCTTTTCCGAAAGGGGGGCGGGGCAGGGCCTTATATGCGTCGCGGAAGTTAGAGTAACAATGATCCAAGGTCTTTCCACCCCTGGTTGTGCAATCGATATGCTGATAAAATTTAGGGAGTCTTGTTTTCAGATTAGCCTTGTTAAAATCCCCAGCTACAATGAATGCAGCCTCCGGATAAATTGTTTCCAGTTTGCAGAGAGTTAAATAAAGTTCGTTCAGAGCCATCGATGTGTCTGCTTGGGGGGGGATATATACGGCTGTGATTATAATCGAAGAGAATTCTCTTGGCAGATAATGCGGTCTACATTTGATTGTGAGGAATTCTAAATCAGGTGAACAGAAGGATTTGAGTTCCTGTATGTTTCTTTCATCACACCATGTCACGTTGGCCATAAGGCATACGCCCCCACCCCTCTTCTTACCAGAAAGATGTTTGTTTCTGTCGGCGCGATGCGTGGAGAAACCCGTTGGCTGCACCACTTCGGATAGCGTCTCTCCGGTGAGCCACGTTTCCGTGAAGCAAAGAACATTACTGTCTCTGATGTCCCTCTGGAATGCTACCCTTGCTCGGATTTCATCAACCTTGTTGTCAAGAGACTGGACATTGGCAAGAAGAATGCTAGGGAGTGGTGCACTGTGTGCCCGTCTCCGGAGTCTGACCAGAAGACCGCCTCGTTTCCCTCTCTTTCGGAGTCGTTTTTTTGGGTCGCTGCATAGGATCCGCTCCGTTGTACTGTTTGTAAGGCAGAACACAGGATCCGCGTCGCGAAAAACATATTCTTGGTCGTACTGATGGTGAGTTGACGCTGATCTTATATTCAGTAGTTCTTCTCGACTGTATGTAATGAAACCTAAGATGACCTGGGGTACTAATGTAAGAAATAACACGTAAAAAAACTAAAAACTGCATAGTTTCCTAGGAACGCGAAGCGAGGCGGCCATCTCTGTCGGCGCCGGAAGTGGCGCAGGAGCTCTGCTGGGGCAGACCCGGCAGTTGTCTTATATACGGCTATACATAGATAAGTAATATTTGCATGATTTAGCATCAAAATCATTACCGTTTTGTTTCGTTCATGTGACCGACTGATACTGGTTCATAGCATGTGACAGGCCAAAACCACACGAGGCTTCTTCTCTCTAAACTGAGACCTTGAAACTGAGATATCTTTTGTTCTCAAAACAAAAGTCTGGGCGTACTGCCAAATTGCAGCTACTGATAGTGAGGATTTGTTCAGTCAGTCACTTGCATGAACACAGAATTTGGTTTTGAGAACAGCACATAAATAGAACACAGAAATTAATTATAAGAAAAGCACACACATTAAACATTTCTCCCTTTTTCTCTCTCTCTCCCCTTTTTTAGAGAAAAAGATGAAGGGATGTTGTTCTAATGATGACTGTTGCTGATGAATATCTCTGCTCTAATCTGTAGTTAACATACAGCAGGACTATCTCTGCTCTAATCTGTAGTTAACATACAGCAGGACTATCTCTGCCCTAATCTGTAGTTAACATACAGCAGGACCAACTCTGCCCTAATCTGTAGTTAACATACAGCAGGATAATCTCTGCTCTAATCTGTAGTTAACATACAGCAGGACCAACTCTGCCCTAATCTGTAGTTAAAATACAGCAGGACCAACTCTGCCCTAATCTGTAGTTAAAATACAGCAGGACCAACTCTGCCCTAATCTGTAGTTAACATACAGCAGGACCAACTCTGCCCTAATCTGTAGTTAAAATACAGCAGGACCAACTCTGCCCTAATCTGTAGTTAAAATACAGCAGGACCAACTCTGCCCTAATCTGTAGTTAACATACAGCAGGACTATCTCTGCTCTAATCTGTAGTTAACATACTATCATACATATTATCCTCCACAGACCAGCCTCTGTCACCCCTTTACTTCTGTCTACCATAACACACTGATACACACCGTACCTGAGCAACATCAAAGGCATCTGTATGTTCTTGTTCCCCCACGACCTCTGAAGGTACAACACAGGCTAGTGAAATGCTAATTCCCAATTCAAAGAACTCTTTCACTCTTCCCTCTTTAGTTTTAAATTGGTATAATTTCTAATGAAAACAGCAATATATATATATGTGATCAGTGAAGAGCAGAATTTACGTGAAACATAAACTGAAGTGTCTTTTTGTTTTAGCCATATCTGCTCAGCTGTAGTAGGTCTATTCATACGAACGGGAATGCTTGTCTCAACGACAGCTTTCATCATGGATAATATGGCAGTACAAAGAGAACCTAAGGACTTACATTTCTCCCCCTGGTGGTTTACAATACATCATGTTGAGAAGAACTTTCAGTACATGTTTTTATTAACCTTGTTTAGCGCCAAGTTTATCGCCATAAAGGATCAATATCAATTGGGATAAATTGTCGCCAATTGTGACAACTGTCCATTGTCTTGCTGTTAACACTTTACATCAAGTTGCCCCTACTACGCGTCCTCGTGGGAGTCGAACTGTAACGAGAATTTCACTTTCTTCTCATGAAGTTGGCATTTCACATCAAGGAATTTAGCTATTTTCTTGGAGACATTCATGAACACCTTGCGTCTGCAGAAGTGTGTCTGGTCTCCGCCCTGCCTCTGGAGGATGCGCTCCTTGTCCTAGTAGTCGTGAAAACGGATGATAGACACTCTGGACTTGGAGTTGTTGTCTCTGGCCGCTGGGGGGGGGGGGGGGCTATATCCAGCTTCGGGGCTGATGGAACGATGGCTGGACCCAGCACATCCGCAACAAATTCTGACATGAACTTAACTGAGTCCCCTCCTTCATGTCTCTCTGGTAGACCAACAACAGGAAGATTTCAACAGTGAGAACCGGATTCCAGGTCATCGGTCTTGTCAATCAGCCTTTGGTTTTCAGAGCTGCGACCGTTTTCTCAAGTGCTATATTGCGGTCACTGTTGTCACACAGGTCCTGTTCAAAGCCGTCAATCCGGTGGCCTTGTTCATCCGCAGCGGCTCGGACACCATCCAGGACGGCGGCGAAGGGAGCCAGAGCAGCATCGCTGGCAGTTTGGAGCTGAGTGGCAATGGCAGCTGTAATTTACGTGACCAGAACCGTACGGAGGTTCTATAGATCTGTGGGGAGTGTGACCGCATGAGGCTCTGTAACAGTTGGACTGGAGTCAGCGCCCTTACCATTCACGTTTGCCATTGCGATTGGAATGTTAGTTACAGGTCTTCTGCTCCTCAGGTCGTGTGAGATTTGAATCAAAAAGGTAACTTACGAACTCACCAATCAAATATGATATGTAAGAAAGTGGAATACAAAGTACAAATTTGGCAAAATGAATTAATGCGTACGAGCCTCGTCTACGAGGCTCTTCTCCATTCACATGCTAAACCGGAACTATTTTGCCAGGTAGAATGCATAGCCTAGCATAGCCTAGCATAGCCTAGCCTAACATAGCCTAGCCTAGCATAGCCTAGCCTAACATAGCATAGCCTAGCATAGCCTAGCCTAACATAGCATAGCCTAGCATAGCCTAGCCTAACATAGCCTAGCATAGCCTAGCCTAGCATAGCATAGCCTAGCCTCTATGTCGAAGGTATGTTTGACTTTTACGGCAGGGCATTTTTCTCCCTGTTGCCAATCCTTTCCTTCCTTTTCTACCTTTTTCGGACAATTTTTTTTGTTTTTGTTTTTTTGTTTTGCTTTTTTCATCAGTTTTCTCTGTTATCAATTCAATTCAATTCAATTCAATTCAATTCAATTCAAGGGCTTTATTGGCATGGGAAACGTGTTAACATTGCCAAAGCAAGTGAGGTAGACAACATACAAAGTGAATATATAAAGTGAAAAACAACAAAAATTAACAGTAAACATTACACATACAGAAGTTTCAAAACAATAAACACATTACAAATGTCATATTATATATATACAGTGTTTTAACAATGTACAAATGGTTAAAGGACACAAGATAAAATAAATAAGCATAAATATGGGTTGTATTTACAATACTGGTTGCCCTTTTCTCGTGGCAACAGGTCACAAATCTTGCTGCTGTGATGGCACACTGTGGAATTTCACCCAGTAGATATGGGAGTTTTTCAAAATTGGATTTGTTTTCGAATTCTTTGTGGATCTGTGTAATCTGAGGGAAATATGTCTCTCTAATATGGTCATACATTGGGCAGGAGGTTAGGAAGTGCAGCTCAGTTTCCACCTCATTTTCTGGGCAGTGAGCACATAGCCTGTCTTCTCTTGAGAGCCATGTCTGCCTACAGCAACCTTTCTCAATAGCAAGGCTATGCTCACTGAGTCTGTACATAGTCAAAGCTTTCCTTAATTTTGGGTCAGTCACAGTGGTCAGGTATTCTGCCGCTGTGTACTCTCTGTTTAGGGCCAAATAGCATTCTAGTTTGCTCTGTTTTCTTGTTAATTGTTATCTCCGCAAATGCTTGGTCTGGTTTCACACCCTTTTCATTTCAATATTTTATACGGCTAACAACACTAATAATAGTATTATGGGAATAGGTAGGCCTAATGCTATAAAGTTTTTTTTATCTTGGAATCCTAATGCAATGAACAATCCTGTCAAGAGGTCTAGGGTTTTCTCTCATTTAAAAAGCTAAAAGCAGATGTGGTATTTTTTTACAAGAGACCCATTTACTCATTAAAGATCACTCAAGGCTACAAAACACCAGGTTTTCTATTCAGACTTTTAACTCCAAAGCCAGAAGGGTTGCAATATTGGTTAGTAAAATAATACACTTCTCTACTACTACTGTTATTTCAGACAGTAATGGGAGATATTTAGTCACCGATTGGCACACACTTGTGGTATTGGTCAATGTGCTGTACTGTGTATGCTCCCAATTTTGATGATGTTGAATTTGCCAATGGTTTGCTGGCGAAAATCCATTCTCTTAACAACCATCTTTTGATATTTGACGGGGATCTGAATTGTGTTATTCGCCCGGCTTTAGACCCCAGAACTGTGTCTCCTTCTGCTATGTCAAAGTCCTTCGCAGGTTTTATGGTTCAGAATGGGTGGTACAGATGTATAGGTGTACAGATCCCTGGAGATTTCAGAATCCCCAGGCAAGAGAGTGTTCTTTCTTTTCACATGTATGCCATTCTTTTTCTGGTATTGACTATTTATTTAATGATCATTAGTTACTTCCAAATGTCACCTCTTCTTAATGTTTACACTTTGTAATTTCTGACCATGGACCTTTAGCCCTCGACATGTTGCTATCAGGACAAACTCATACTCTCTGTTGGAGATTCAAGTCTCTTCTCCTGTCTGATGCAGACTTCTGTAACATTATCTACACTTCTATGATCATTTTATTTTTTCAAATCAGACAAGCTCAACCTTTCATTCTCTCTTATGGGAATCACTTAAGGCCTATCTTAGAGTATGCATTATTTTTTATTCTTCTCATTATTCTCATTATTCTTCTCATGTAAACAAAACCTGGAAAGGACTAGAAGAACTCACTAAAGCCATCCTTGACTCAGATCATCAGTATTCCCTGACGCCATCTCCAGAGCTGTATAAGCAATGCTTATCTGAATTCAATGTCTTGTCCACTACAGATGCAGAACGGTTACTATTGTATTCATGCGGTACCTACTTATGAACATGGCGACAGGGCAAGTCGTCTGCTCGCACACTCAATAAAATACAGTGCTGCCACCCGTCTGATTCCCCAAATTAAAGATTATTCCCATAGTTTGATTTCTGACCCTACGGGGATCAATGACACCTTCAAATCTTTCTCTTCCTCCCTGTCTATGTCTGAATTTCAATCAGATAATATGACTACATTTTTGGGTGAACTGGAGACTCCCATAGTTGAGGCTGAAACTGCAGATTACCTTGATTCCCCTCTCAGCCTTGAAGAAGTTATTCAGTCAATGCAGAGCAGCAAGGCTCCATGGCCTGATGAGTTTCCAACTGGGTTTCCAACTCAGCAGGAGCGAACCGGCCCGCTCCTGGTCCCCGGGACTGTCCCTCTGGCCAGCGTAGTC
This sequence comes from Oncorhynchus kisutch, assembly GCF_002021735.2. Taxonomy (NCBI): domain Eukaryota; kingdom Metazoa; phylum Chordata; class Actinopteri; order Salmoniformes; family Salmonidae; genus Oncorhynchus; species Oncorhynchus kisutch. The sequence continues at coordinate 81,841,942 of NC_034184.2, forward strand.
CTGCGGCCAGAGCCGCACGTCAGGGAAGGGGTACTGTCGTGTGTTCTCCTGCTCCCCTTCTCCGGCACTCGATGTCTCCGGATTATTACGCACACCTGCCACCATCATTACACGCACCTGCGCCTCATGAGACTCAACTGGACTCCATTACCTCCCCTGTATCTGTCACTTCCCTTTGGTTCTTTCCTCAGGTGTTATTGACTCTGTTTCTGTTTTAATGTCTGTACACTACTTGCGTTTTGTACTATGTTACATTTGTTGTTAAATTTACACTCCCTGTACGTGCTTCCTGACTCCCAGCGTACACGTTACAAGGATATTGTTTTTTTTAGGCACAAAGATAAGCTGATGCAAAGACCTTTAAATACCTTGGGAAAATGGGGGTAGAGAATACTATGAGCCTCAGTGTGTGTGTGTGTGTGTGTGTGTGTGTGTGTGTGTGTGTGTGTGTGTGTGTGTGTGTGTGTGTGTGTGTGTGTGTGTGTGTGTGTGTGTGTGTGTGTGTGTGTGTGTGTGTGTGTGTGTGTGTGTGTGTGTGTGTGTGTGTGTGTGCGTGTGTGTTATTTATATTGAATTCAATCCAGGTAAAGTTTGGTTTCAGTGGAATGCATTGTGGGAAAGGGAGGGTGAATTAAAACATGAACAGCTATCGACATCTCCCTGAGAGACTCTTCAATGTTTATACAGTGGGGTAGTGCGTATGGTCAGATACCAGACAGTTTATCCATAACCATGCTATATACTTTGTTGATGAAGGACTGTAAGAGAGGGCCTAGGAATTTTTGTGTGTATTTGGACAATTTCTGCACTTCAAACAAAGAGTTGTTCACTTCAACAAAAAGACACACAATTGTGGAAACCTTTAACATCAGTCACTATTTCTTCACACGGTTATGTTTTTGTTGTTGTTGTATCATTACAGTAGCTATCGCTATCATATAATAAGCTCCGGGGTGTCACTGCCTCACTCTATGAAGTCAGTCAAAGTCATGGGTTTTGTCAAGGTCCCCCTACACTGGCACTAATTTTAACCATACATTCAGCCCAGGTGTCAGTGTGCATGCTGTGTAGAGAATGAAAATAGACTACATGCGTTCTGGGAGAAGACTTCATCCTAGATAGCTCACCTTCAACAGATTCTCTGCTATCTGCTCACTGACCTAAACACACAGAATCACTAAACACAACCCAGCTCTGTCAGTAAACAATGCTAGTGTCTAGCTAGCGGCTGGGCTGTGCCCCTGGTCCACTTAGCCGTAAACTTTGTAAAGAGTCGTTTTAAAAGTCATACTGTCTCACAGAATGGATGGAGAGGAGTATTTTTGTTAGTTCTTGTCTATAAATCTTGTCCATTTTCTTGTGTACTTGTTATGTAGACCCTTACTGTTGTGTAGTTTAGTTCTTAGTTCACCAACATGTCTTTAATAATGACCATCCCTACTGTTGTGTAGTTTAGTTCACCAACATGTCTTTAATAATGACCATCCCTGCTGTTGTGTAGTTTAGTTCGCCAACATGTCTTTAATAATGACCATCCCTACTGTTGTGTAGTTTAGTTCACCAACATGTCTTTAATAATGACCATCCCTACTGTTGTGTAGTTTAGTTCACCAACATGTCTTTAATAATGACCATCCCTACTGTTGTGTAGTTTAGTTCACCAACATGTCTTTAATAATGACCATACCAAGGTAAAAGGAAGGATGAGGAATAAATAGATGCCTCTTGAAGGAAAATACCTGAAGGACAAATGAGTGAAGAGATGCCATGGGAGGCAGTGGAAACACACCCTGAAGAGAGTTTCTGTACTGTGGGCTACAGTAGCCTGGTACCCTTTCACACTACTTAGCTGAGCTGAGACCAACCATGCAAACCTGAGCTGAGAACAACCATGCAAACCTGAGCTGAGAACAACCATGCAAACCTGAGCTGTGACCAACCATGCGGAGCTGTGACCAACCATGCAAACCTGAGCTGAGACCAACCATGCAAACCTGAGCTGAGAACAACCATGCAAACCTGAGCTGTGACCAACCATGCGGAGCTGTGACCAACCATGCAAACCTGAGCTGAGACCAACCATGCAAACCTGAGCTGAGAACAACCATGCAAACCTGAGCTGTGACCAACCATGCGGAGCTGTGACCAACTATGCAAACCTGAGCTGAGACCAACCATGCAAACCTGAGCTGAGAACAACCATGCAAACCTGAGCTGTGACCAACCATGCGGAGCTGTGACCAACTATGCAAACCTGAGCTGAGACCAACCATGCAAACCTGAGCTGAGAACAACCATGCAAACCTGAGCTGTGACCAACCATGCTGAGCTGTGACCAACCATGCAAACCTGAGCTGTGACCAACCATACAAAGCTGAGCTGTGACCAACCATGCAAACCTGAGCTGTGACCAACCATGCAAACCTGAGCTGTGACCAACCATAATGAGCTGTGACCAACCATGCAAACATGAGCTGTGACCAACCATACAAAGCTGAGCTGAGACCAACCATACAAACCTGAGCTTGAACAACCATGCAAACCTGAGCTGTGACCAACCATACAAACCTGAGCTGTGACCAACCATGCAAACATGAGCTGTGACCAACCATACAAAGCTGACCTGAGACCAACCATACAAACCTGAGCTGTGACCAACCATAATGAGCTGTGACCAACCATGCAAACATGAGCTGTGAACAACCATACAAACCTGAGCTGTGACCAACCATACAAAGCTGAGCTGAGATCAACCATGCAAACCTGAGCTGTGACCAACCATACACACCTGAGCTGTGACCAACAATGCTGAGCTGTACTGGCTGGGTTCCGTATCACTAAACGGTGCGATCTAGAACTCACAGGGTTCTTCGGCGCTTCCTATTAGGGAACCCTTTGAAGAACACTTTTCGGTTCCAGGTAGAACCATTTTTGGTTCCAGGTAGAACCCTTTTTGGTTCCAGGTAGAACCCTTTATGGTTCCAGGTAGAACCCTTTATGGTTCCAGGTAGAACCCTTTGGGTTCCAGGGCTGAGTGTAAAGCAACTGAGCTGGGCTGAGTGTAAGCTGCAGTACCGTGGACTGGGCTGAGTGTAGTGTAGTTGGGCTGGGTGTAGAGTAACTGGGCTGGGTGTAGAGTAACTGAGATTGGGTATAGAGTAACTGGGCTGGGTGTAGAGTAACTGGGCTGGGTGTAGAGTAACTGGGCTGGGTGTAGAGTAACTCGGCCGGGTGTAGAGTAGCTGGGCTTGGTGTAGAGTAACTGAGATTGGGTGTAGAGTAGCTGGGCTGGGTATAGAGTAACTGGGCTGGGTATAGAGTAGCTGGGCTGGGTATAGAGTAGCTGGGCTGTGTATAGAGTAGCTGGGCTGGGTGTAGAGTAGCTGGGCTGGGTGTAGAGTAGCTGGGCTGAGTATAGAGTAGCTGGGCTGGGTGTAGAGTAGCTGGGCTGGGTGTAGAGTAGCTGGGCTGGGTATAGAGTAGCTGGGCTGGGTATAGAGTAGCTGGGCTGAGTATAGAGTAGCTGGGCTGGGTATAGAGTAGCTGGGCTGGGTATAGAGTAGCTGGGCTGAGTATAGAGTAGCTGGGCTGGGTGTAGAGTAGCTGGGCTGGGTGTAGAGTAGCTGGGCTGGGTATAGAGTAGCTGGGCTGGGTATAGAGTAGCTGGGCTGGGTGTAAAGGAGCTGGGCTGGGTATAGAGTAGCTGGGCTGGGTATAGAGTAGCTGGGCAGGGTATAGAGTAGCTGGGCTGGGTATAGAGTAGCTGGGCTGGGTATAGAGTAGCTGGGCTGGGTGTATCCTGCTGTATTGACCTTGGGGCCTGATACTTTGTTTCCCTGCCTGGTCCCAATGCTTTTCTCTCTGGGTGATAATGGATGCAGAGATCCAGCCAGACACAGCAGCCATCGATTTTTGTTCCTTTCTTAGCAGTCGGCTTTACTTGTCAAACACCCAGCTCTCTCCATGCTTTCAAACCCGCCATCAGTCAGTTAATGGAACCCAGTGTGGGGGCGTCAATGCATTCTTATCCTGTTTAGAACGACCAATCTCCCATCTCCCAGATTTTTATAAATACCGTGTTTCAAAATATTTATTCAGCTGTCCCCGTAGGAGAACGCTTTTTGGTTCCAGGTAGAACCCTTGATGGTTCCAGGTAGAACTATTTTGGGTTCTATATAGAACCCTCTGCCTAAAAGCTTCTGCATAGAACTCGAAAGGGGTTCTACCTGGAACCAAAAGGTTTTGACCTGGAGCCAAAAAGGGTTCTTCATAGGGTTCTCCTATAATGACAGCCGAAGAACCCTTTTAGGTTCTAGATAGAAACTTATTTTCTAAGATATGTTGACCCTTACGTTCATTTGAGTAAACTTAGGATGTTTTTAATAATACAGTGTTACATTAAGTCAAATTATGTTCACCTTTACCAGGTATAGGTTGTGGATTTACCTTGACCTTTCCCAGGTATAGGTTGTGGATTTACCTTGACCTTTACCAGGTATAGGTTGTGGATTTACCTTGACCTTTACCAAGTATAGGTTGTGGTTTTACCTTGACCTTTACCAGGTATAGGGTGGGGATTTACCTTGACCTTTACCAGGTATAGGTTGTGGATTTACCTTGACCTTTACCAGGTATAGGTTGTGGATTTACCTTGACATTTACCAGGTATAGGATGTGGATTTACCTTGACCTTTACCGGGTATAGGTTGTGGATTTACCTTGACCTTTACCAGGTATAGGTTGTGGTTTTACCTTGACCTTTACCAGGTATAGGTTGTGGATTTAACTTGACCTTTACCAGGTATAGGTTGTGGATTTACCTTGACCTTTACCAGGTATAGGTTGTGGATTTACCTTGACCTTTACCAGGTATAGGTTGTGGATTTACCTTGCCCTTTACCAGGTATAGGTTGTGGATTTACCTTGACCTTTACCAGGTATAGGTTGTGAATTTACCTTGACCTTTACCAGGTATAGGTTGTGGATTTACCTTGACCTTTACCAGGTATAGGTTGGGGATTTACCTTGACCTTTACCAGGTATAGGTTGTGGTTTTACCTTGACCTTTACCAGGTATAGGTTGGGGATTTACCTTGACCTTTACCAGGTATAGGTTGTGGATTTACCTTGACCTTTACCAGGTATAGGTTGTGGATTTACCTTGACCTTTACCAGGTATAGGTTGTGGATTTACTTTGACCTTTACCAGGTATAGGTTGTGGATTTACCTTGACCTTTACCAGGTATATGTTGTGGACGGTATTATATTTTATTTCAATATGGAATCAATACTGTACCAGGTTCCTCTCTGACTCACATCAGTTCCTGTTAGGGTGCCTCAGAATGAATGATGTAATCTCAGCACTTGGGTGCCTCAGAATGAATAGGGTAATCTCAGCACTTGGGTGCCTCAGAATGAATGATGTAATCTCAGCACTTGGGTGACCACTGAACGTTTCCAACGCTCTATCTTTCCACAGGGTACAGCCTTTCTTCAGAGAGCCACACGCCTGAGAATATCCACCGTGATGTTACCAGGGCCATATACTGTATCTTGTTCGGTTAGAAAGTGTTATTTGCCAAGCAGTTTGACCTTGGTCAATTATGTTTAGGTCGCTGTAAAGCATTTCTTAGGGGAAATGTCCCTGGTCATCTCCAGCAGTCTTTAGTTAGGTTATTAGCTTTTACACAGAGGGTTCGACATATAACCCAAAAGAGTTCTACCTGGAACCATCAAGGGTTCTACCTGGAACCAAGAAGGGTTCTACTTGGAACCATCAAAGGGGTCCTCTACCTGGAACCATCAAGGGTTCTACCTGGAACCATCAAGGGTTCTACCTGGAACCAAAAAGGGTTCTACCTGGAACCATCAAGGGCTCTACCTGGAACCAAAAAGGGTTCTACCTGGAACCAAAAAGGGGTTATTAGTTAGAGTCGGACAGCCTGGAACACTTCTACAGTCATTACAGTACAGATATCTTTATCATATATTTGTAAAAATAAAATATTTAAAAAAATAAGTAAATGTCTACATTATGTGGATTAAATGAGCAGATATCTGGTCAATGTCTCAAAGAGCTGTTACTTCAGAGGAAGTAGATAAGGCAAGGCCATAGATACAGTAGGCTGTTCTGACCTTTCATAACCTCTCTTTTCAACACATTGTCAGTGAAGCAATGAATATATTATTCCACTATTATCCCCACTCTAGTGTGACCTTGCTTTACCTCACTTGCTCTACCTGGCTACTGGGTAGTGTGTCAAACCGATACATAAGAAAAAAATATATCTGAGTTTTAACAGGGAAATCGACAGACAGGGGTAGGAAAGAATATATTTTAAATTATTCTCTTTTTTTTAGGCACTACATGAATATTTGGTCATGGATATACAGGACCTTATATAGGTCTCCAAGACTAGGCCTGGATAGCCCAGATTTCCTTCAAGCTTGTGTAAGGGTTGAGACAGCTCCCGTGGCTCATCTCTATACTATTCGTATGGTCCTCCAGGTGTTTGTACCGTAGATATGATGTGAAAATGACTGTCTTCTTCATTATCCTGCAATTCTCACATGCCAAGGATGTTGATGCAGAAGCCTCTACATTAGTTCCTGTTGGACACAGTGGTGAGGGGATGTGAGGTTAGAGTGAAGGCCTGGGGGGGGGGGGGGGTAGAAAGGGGAGAAGTCTCACCTCATGGCTGGAAAAGAGTGTTCTCACCTGGGCTCCAGGTAATGGGACCCACTCTTTAGACTAGAGCTCAGAATCCATCGTCCATCATATAGCATGTGTCTCAATACTCCTATTCTGTACCACCTACTTCATTACATCGGATGGTGTAAAAGTCACTAAGGAAAGGAGATGAAGATATAGGAAGCTATTTAGGACTACTGTTTGAGACACAGATCGGTTCACCTCTAGCCAACGCCAGAGACACTGGTTTAAATGGAATATCATGAAATGCCAATCTGCTAATTAGCTTCCCTGCGCCTGAAGCAAGGTGTCTGTCCGTCTGCCAATCAGAATCAAGTAATGTAGTCTGTGCTAACGTGACATGGCGTCCTGTTTTGGATGTCAAATAACGCCCTCCCTCATCCACACCAACGCAACCCCTCCGCAATCACACATATAGTCTCCCACACCAACACACCCCCTCCACAATCACACATATAGTCTCCCACACCAACACACCCTCTCCGCAATCACACATATAGTCTCCCACACCAAACACGCCCTCTCCGCAATCACACATATAGTCTCCCACACCAACACACCGTCTCTACAGAGGACATCACAGAGGACATCACAGAAGACACCACAGAGGACATCACAGAGGACATCACAGAGGACATCACAAAAGACACCACAGAGGACATCACAGAGGACATCACAGAGGACTTTTAGGACGGTCTTCAAAAGGAACTCTTTGTGCAGAATAGCTGTATGAGGTTATAAAAACCAGATTAGCTGTATTAGGTTATAAAAACCAGAAATGCTGTATTAGGTTATAAAAACCAGATTAGCTGTATTAGGTTATAAAAACCAAATGAGCTGTATTAGGTTATAAAAACAAAATTAGCTGTATGAGGTTATAAAAACCAGATTAGCTGTATGAGGTTATAAAAACCAGATTAGCTGTATTAGGTTATAAAAACCAGATTAGCTGTATTAGGTTATAAAAACCAGATTAGCTGTATCAGGTTATAAAGGTATTTAGACACATGATAACAGTTATGCAGTACATAACGGTTTAGAAAGAGGTACAGTATAGAGGTTATTATTGTATTACAGGCGAGGGACTGTTTTACAGTCTCTCACCTGTACAGGTTAAAGATCATGCAACAGTAAATAACAAGATAGATTTACTGAATGCATTATAAAACTATTTGACCTATCACAGGTGACAAAAAATAACCAGGATGTTTTAATGTTTTCCATTGGCTGTGGGAATGAGGTAAACCAGTGCTTGGTTTCTCTGTTGTCCCTTCCATCTTTACCCTGACGTGTCTACAGATCTCTGTCCACCTGGGTACATACGGACCATGTTCTGCAGTTGTCACGGTGCCCGTTCCCCTGTTTATCCGGTCACCCAGATGTGTACTCAACCAGAGAGTCAACAACCCGGTACTGTCGATATACTGAGCAAACTTGAGCCTGATACAATGTAAGCAGGTGATACACCAGGGCAGGACCTATGCTATCCATTTGTTGGAAAGAGAGTATGTTTGTTGTATTGCAGTTTATTATGTAGTGACAGAGTACATTATCGTGATGTTTGACTATTTTGTAAGAATGCTTGTCTCTTTATCTGGCGAGTTTCCTCTTTATGCCGAGCAATTTCAACTCAGTCGTGAGTAGGAGTGCAGTGTTTGTACGACCACTCGTCTGCTTTGACAGTAAAATAGTTCCTAAAACAATTATTTAAACTGTCAGTGCCTTTTTGTGAGCAAGGCAGCTAATGTTAATAAACAAACTAGGCACTTTTGGGCAGTCTTGATACAAAATGTTGAACAGAAATGCAACGGTTCATTGGATCAGCCTAAAACTTTGCACATGCACTGCTGCCATCTAGTGGCCAAAATCTAAGTTGCACCTTTGCTGGAATAATACATTATGGCATTTGTCTTGCATTTCAAAGATGATGGTACAAAAAAATACAAAATAACAGTTGTTTTTTTCTTTGTATTATCTTTTACCAGATCTAATGTGTTATATTCTCCTACGTTCCTTTCACATTTGTTTAATCAATGTTAGAATAAGCCTGTAATGTAATAACATTTGGAAACATTTGGACTTCCTGACGGGCCGCCCCCAGGTGGTGAGGGTAGGCAACAACATCTCCACCCCGCTGATCCTCAACACTGGGGCCCCACAAGGGTGTATTCTGAGCCCTCTCCTGTACTCCCTGTTTACCCACGACTGCGTGGCCACGCACGCCTCCAACTCAATCATCAAGTTTGCGGACGACACAACAGTGGTAGGCTTGATTACCAACAACGACGAGACGGCCTACAGGGAGGAGGTGAGGGCCCTCGGAGTGTGGTGTCAGGAAAATAACCTCACACTCAACGTCAACAAAACTAAGGAGATGATTGTGGACTTCAGGAAACAGCAGAGGGAACACCCCCCTATCCACATCAATGGAACAGTAGTGGAGAGGGTAGTAAGTTTTAAGTTCCTCGGCGTACACATCACAGACAAACTGAATTGGTTCACCCACACAGACAGCATCGTGAAGAAGGCGCAGCCGCGCCTCTTCAACCTCAGGAGGCCTTAGAAATTCGGCTTGTCACCAAAAGTTCTACAGATGCACAATCGAGAGCATCCTGTCGGGCTGTATCACCGCCTGGTACGGCAACTGCTCCGCCCACAACCGTAAGGCTCTCCAGAGGGTAGTGAGGTCTGCACAACGCATCACCGGGGGCAAACTACCTGCCCTCCAGGACACCTACACCACCCGATGTCACAGGAAGGCCATAAAGATCATCAAGGACAGCAACCACCCGAGCCACTGCCTGTTCACCCCGCTATCATCCAGAAGGCGAGGTCAGTACAGGTGCATCAAAGCTGGGACCGAGAGACTGAAAAACAGCTTCTATCTCAAGGCCATCAGACTGTGAAACAGCCACCACTAACATTGAGTGGCTGCTGCCAACACACTGACTCAACTCCAGCCACTTTAATAATGGGAATTGATGGGAATTGATGTAAAATATATCACTAGCCACTTTAAACAATGCTACCTAATATAATGTTTACATACCCTACATTATTCATCTCATATGTATACGTATATACTGTACTCTATATCATCTACTGCATCCTTATGTAATACATGTATCACTAGCCACTTTAACTATGCCACTTTGTTTACATACTCATCTCATATGTATATACTGCACTCAATACCATCTACTGTATCTTGCCTATGCCGCTCTGTACCATCACTCATTCATATATCTTTATGTACATATTCTTTATCCCCTTACACTTGTGTCTATAAGGTAGTAGTTTTGGAATGGTTAGCTAGATTACTTGTTGGTTATTACTGCATTGTCGGAACTAGAAGCACAAGCATTTCGCTACACTCGCACTAACATCTGCTAACCATGTGTATGTGACAAATAAAATTGGATTTGATTTGATTTGATGCAGACCCTCCCCCCAAAAGGAAGGAAGTTTATTCTGAAATGTATCTGAGAGATATAAGAAAGACTGGGAAACATTTGTTATTTATACAATTAAAAAAATTAAGCTACGCTATAGGAATGTTTTGCTAGCACAGACTGGATTATGTTTCGGGATTCATCCAATGGTATTACAGTATATACCTTCTCAGTCACCGGCTTCATCAATAAGTGCATTGACGACATTGTCCCCACAGTGACCGTACGCACATATCCCAACCAGAAGCCATGGAATACAGGCAACATCCACACTGAGCTAAAGGGTGGAGCTGCAACTTTCAAGGAGCGGGACTCTAAGCTGGACACGTTTAAGAAATCCACCCTCAGGGGTGCGTGCTTAGTCCCCTCCTGTACTCCCTGTTCACCCATAATTGAAAAGCAAAACACGATTCCAACACCATCATTAAGTTTGTCGACGACAACGGTGGTAGGCCTGATCACCAACAACAATGAGACAGCTTAATGGGAGGAGGTCAGAGACCTGGAAGTGTGGTGACAGGACAAGCGGTAAACTGCATTGTTGGTTCAGGGCTTGCGAGGTCTACACCTGTCGTGTTCGGTGCATGTGATAAAAAAATGTTTTATTTGAAGTGACTAAGCAGTCTCTACATATACAGTACTTCCATATTTTTTTCCCGACTGGTACCAGGGGACCTTCAGAAGAGTCATGTGAGTCTCACCTTTACACAGAGGGGTCACATTAGTGTGTAGACAGACAGCAGTTGGCAGAGTCCAAAGACACGTGTGGGTCGTAGAGCAAAACGGAGAACACCATTGTGTTCGTGAGAGTCTCATCTTTCAATAGAGAGGTATGGAAAGATGTAGACCAAACCATTCGGACACTACAGATGATTTTGTGAGAAGACCGACTTTCGGGGTGTCTCATGGTCTGACAAACACAGCTCTAGCTCTGCCACCTTTCACCACAGATGTAAAGTATTACATAGGTGGATGTGGTGGATTAGAACTAGTTTAAACTGACATGTTTTTATAGGGATTTTTTTACTATGCTAAATAGAGCATGGACATCGATTTTAGGGGGATTTTAAATATCCTTGTGTGTTTCTTTTGTTTTTTAAATGAACTAATTTGCTGGTCTTCCTGCCACTGTAATTGACATACAGTATAAGATTGATAACAAGTGACAAGTGCCCAGAAAGGTAGTACATTAAGTTTACTTTGTAAATACCAACATACACATCAGATACTCATCAAGAAGGTCTGATTTCACTATTACTGAAACAGGACCCAGGTGGTACATATAAAGATTCAGTCCATTGAAAACTTTGGAGGCACCTTATATGATGCAAAAATCCTGGCTAATTGCATAGCATATAGAATGACAAAGGTTTTATCGTATATTATTCACCCTGATCAAACAGATTATTTACATGGACGACACATTGGAGAAAATATGAGAAAATTACTTGAAACAATAGAACGCTATGAAACATCAAAGAAACCAGGACGGGTCTTCATAGCAGATTTTTTTAAAGGCCTTCGATAAAGTAAGACCAGAATTTATATATAAATGCATGGACTATTTTAATTTTAGAGAATCTCTTACACAATGGGTAAAAGCTAAGTACATTAAACCTAAGTGTAAAATATACTGAACAAAAATAAAAATAAAACTCAACATACAAAATATTCAAAGATTTTACTGATTTTATAAGGACATCAGTCAATTTACATAAATTCAGTAGGTCCTAATCTATGGTTTTCACATGACTGGTAATACAGATATGCATCTGTTGGTCACAGATACCTTAAAAAAATGGGCCTCACAATGGGCCTCGGGATCTCGTCACGGTATTTCTGAGCATTCAAATTGCCATTGATAAAATGCAATTGTGTTTGTTGTCCATACTTACCTGTATGCCGGCCCATACCATAACCCTACCACCACCATGGGGCTCTCTGTTCACAACGTTGACATCAGCAGACCGCTCGCCCACACGAAGCCACACTCATGTTCTGCTGTTGTGAGGTCGGTTGGACTAATTCCACAACCGCTCACCCACACGAAGCCACACTCATGTTCTGCTGTTGTGAGGTCGGTTGGACTAATTCCACAACCGCTCGCCCACACGAAGCCACACTCATGTTCTGCTGTTGTGAGGCCGGTTGGACTAATTCCACAACCGCTCGCCCACACGAAGCCACACTCATGTTCTGCTGTTGTGAGGCCGGTTGGACTAATTCCACAACCGCTCGCCCACACGAAGCCACACTCATGTTCTGCTGTTGTGAGGCCGGTTGGACTAATTCCACAACCGCTCGCCCACACGAAGCCACACTCATGTTCTGCTGTTGTGAGGTCGGTTGGACTAATTCCACAACCGCTCGCCCACACGAAGCCACACTCATGTTCTGCTGTTGTGAGGTCAGTTGGACTAATTCCACAACTGCTCGCCCACACGAAGCCACACTCATGTTCTGCTGTTGTGAGGTCGGTTGGACTAATTCTACAACCGCTCACCCACACGAAGCCACACTCATGTTCTGCTGTTGTGAGGCCGGTTGGACTAATTCCAGATTACAACCGCTCGCCCACACGAAGCCACACTCATGTTCTGCTGTTGTGAGGCCGGTTGGACTAATTCCAGATTACAACCGCTCGCTCACACGAAGCCACACTCATGTTCTGCTGTTGTGAGGTCGGTTGGACTAATTCCACAACCGCTCACCCACACGAAGCCACACTCATGTTCTGCTGTTGTGAGGCCGGTTGGACTAATTCCAGATTACAACCGCTCGCCCACACGAAGCCACACTCATGTTCTGCTGTTGTGAGGTCGGTTGGACTAATTCCACAACCGCTCGCCCACACGAAGCCACACTCATGTTCTGCTGTTGTGAGGTCGGTTGGACTAATTCCACAACCGCTCGCCCACACGAAGCCACACTCATGTTCTGCTGTTGTGAGGCCGGTTGGACTAATTCCAGATTACAACCGCTCGCCCACACGAAGCCACACTCATATTCTGCTGTTGTGAGGCCGGTTGGACTAATTCCACAACCGCTCGCCCACACGAAGCCACACTCATGTTCTGCTGTTGTGAGGCCGGTTGGACTAATTCCAGATTACAACCGCTCGCCCACACGAAGCCACACTCATGTTCTGCTGTTGTGAGGTCGGTTGGACTAATTCCACAACCGCTCGCCCACACGAAGCCACACTCATGTTCTGCTGTTGTGAGGTCGGTTGGACTAATTCCACAACCACTCACCCACACGAAGCCACCCTCATGTTCTGCTGTTGTGAGGCCGGTTGGACTAATTCCACAACCGCTCGCCCAAACGAAGCCACACTCATGTTCTGCTGTTGTGAGGCCGGTTGGACTAATTCCACAACCGCTCGCCCACACGAAGCCACACTCATGTTCTGCTGTTGTGAGGCCGGTTGGACTAATTCCACAACCGCTCGCCCACACGAAGCCACACTCATGTTCTGCTGTTGTGAGGTCGGTTGGACTAATTCCACAACCGCTCGCCCACACGAAGCCACACTCATGTTCTGCTGTTGTGAGGTCGGTTGGACTAATTCCACAACCGCTCACTTTCGGTGAACTGAAAACTGTCTATGTACTGTCTATGTACTGTCTATGTACTGTCTATTTACTGTCTATGTACTGTCTATGTACTGTCTATTTACTGTCTATGTACTGTCTATGTACTGTCTATTTACTGTCTATGTACTGTCTATGTACTGTCTATGTACTGTCTATGTACTGTCTATGTACTGTCTATTTACTGTCTATGTACTGTCTATGTACTGTCTATGTACTGTCTATGTACTGTCTATTTACTGTCTATGTACTGTCTATGTACTGTCTATGTACTGTCTATTTACTGTCTATGTACTGTCTATGTACTGTCTATGTACTGTCTATGTACTGTCTATGTACTGTCTATTTACTGTCTATGTACTGTCTATGTACTGTCTATTTACTGTCTATGTACTGTCTATGTACTGTCTATGTACTGTCTATTTACTGTCTATGTACTGTCTATGTACTGTCTATGTACTGTCTATGTACTGTCTATTTACTGTCTATGTACTGTCTATTTACTGTCTATGTACTGTCTATTTACTGTCTATGTACTGTCTATGTACTGTCTATGTACTGTCTATGTACTGTCTATGTACTGTCTATTTACTGTCTATGTACTGTCTATGTACTGTCTATTTACTGTCTATGTACTGTCTATGTACTGTCTATTTACTGTCTATGTACTGTCTATTTACTGTCTATGTACTGTCTATTTACTGTCTATGTACTGTCTATGTACTGTCTATGTACTGTCTATTTACTGTCTATTTACTATCTATTTACTGATTCAAATCTTTAGTCATATTACAGTTGACTTATTTACTTATGCAACCAGCTTTGTATGTCTCGTTTTAGAAAAGGTGATACTATGAACAAGGTTTAATTCTCAGTTAACCGTAGGTGAGCAGTTCTGGATAAACAATATGTTTTTTGCCAGCCCTTCATTAAAGACAAAAAATTTGAAGATTTTTGTTGTTGTTGTTGTTGGCATAAATTGACAAAAATACAAGTTTCATTTGAGGACCAAAATGCTGTTGAAATGTCTTCAATTTTGAGTTTGCTTCCCAATATTATACTTTATGTACAGTACATCAAAGAAGACTAAAGTATTGTAACGTGTACGCTTGGAGTCGGGAAGCAAGGACAGGGAGTGCAAATGTAATAAATTAAACATGGAACTAACAAGAAACAGAGGGAACACCCCCCCAACACCCCCCCATCCACATTGATGGAACAGTAGTGGAGAGGGTAGCAAGTTTTAAGTTCCTCGGCATACACATCACAGACAAACTGAATTGGTCCACTCACACAGACAGCATCGTGAAGAAGGCGCAGCAGCGCCTCTTCAACCTCAGGAGGCTGAAGAAATTCGGCTTGTCACCAAAAGCACTCACAAACTTCTACAGATGCACAATCGAGAGCATCCTGGCGGGCTGTATCACCGCCTGGTATGGCAACTGCACCGCCCTCAACCGTAAGGCTCTCCAGAGGGTAGTGAGGTCTGCACAACGCATCACCGGGGGCAAACTACCTGCCCTCCAGGACACCTACACCACCCGATGCTACAGGAAGGCCATAAAGATCATCAAGGACATCAACCACCCGAGCCACTGCCTGTTCACCCCGCTGTCATCCAGAAGGCGAGGTCAGTACAGGTGCATCAAAGCTGGGACCGAGAGACTGAAAAACAGCTTCTATCTCAAGGCCATCAGACTGTTAAACAGCCACCACTAACATTGAGTGGCTACTGCCAACACACTGTCAATGCCACTGACTCTACTCCAGCCACTTTAATCATGGGAATTGACGGGAAATGATGTAAATATATCACTAGCCACTTTAAACAATGCTACCTTATATAATGTTACTTACCCTACATTATTCATCTCATATGCATACGTAGATACTGTACTCTATATCATCGACTGCATCCTTATGTAATACATGTATCACTAGCCACTTTAACTATGCCACTTTGTTTACATACTCATCTCATATGTATATACTGTACTCGATATCATCTACTGTATCTTGCCTATGCTGCTCTGTACCATCACTCATTCATATATCCTTATGTACATATTCTTTATCCCCTTACACTCTGTATAAGACAGTAGTTTTTTTTTGGAATTGTTAGTTAGATTACTTGTTCGTTATTACTGCATTGTCGGAACTAGAAGCACAAGCATTTCGCTACACTCGCATTAACATCTGCTAACCATGTGTATGTGACAAATAAATTTGATTTGATTTGATTTGATTTGATTTGAATAGCGTACAGACATGAAACAGAAACAATAAAACCTGACGAAAGAACCAAAGGGAGTGACAGATATAGGGGAGGTAATCAGGAAGATGATGGAGTCCAGGTGAGTCTAATGAGGCGCAGGTGCGTGTAACGATGGTGGCAGGTGTGCGTAATGATGAGACAACTGGCAATGTCGAGTACCGGAGAGGGGGAGAGGGAATAAACATGGCAATACTACTGTTTGTGTTTTAAAGTGCATACACATTTTTCAATTATTGCATCTTATTTAGTGTTGAATTTTCAACTGAGGAACAAGCAATGATCAACACAGCTATTTCAACTTATTTCTTAAAACTTTTATTCACTTAAATTGTTCCAGTATTAAAGCAACAAGAAAACATTTAGAATGTCCTTTGGTGGGATCTCATTACACTGTATATATAAACCGATATAATTTGATGCCAGCACATTGCCAATACTGAAGAAACTCTGCCCCACCAAAAGGAAATAACAGAAATTGAAACATTTTACAGTAGTTTTCATCTGGAGTTGCCGTTTTAACACTGCTTGGTCAATAGTACAAAATAAGTTATTACATGTTGTTTTTGCCCTGTGAAGAAAATAACTGCTGATTCCTTTAGCACTTTGTCAGCTCAAGTGAACACACACTTTGACCAAGGTATCAGGTAAAATAAGTATACAGATGGTCAGATTTCATTTGGAAGGTATTACACATGTGCGTCACTAACATTGGACAAAATATCTTTCAACCGACAAGGGTTACAGAGTAACGTTCACAAAAGCACAGGTCAGTGGAGGGAGGGGCTGGGTAGGACTGGATGGAGGGCCTGGATAGGACTGGAGGGAGGGGCTGGATTGGACTGGATGGAAGGGCTGGGTAGGAGGGTGGGGCTGGGTAGGACTGGATGGAGGGGCTGGATAGGACTGGAGGGAGGGGCTGGATAGGACTGGATGGAAGGGCTGGGTAGGACTGGATGGAGGGGCTGGATAGGACTGGATGGAGGGGCTGGATAGGACTGGAGGGATGGGCTGGATAGGACTGGAGGGAGTGGCTGGGTAGGACTGGATGGAGGGGGTGGATAGGACTGGAGGGAGTGGCTGGGTAGGACTGGAGGGAGGGGCTGGATAGGACTGGAAGGAGGGGCTGGGTAGGACTGGATGGAGGGGGTGGATAGGACTTGAGGGAGTGGCTGGGTAGGACTGGAAGGAGGGGCTGGGTAGGAGCGAGGGGCTGGATAGGGCTGGAGGGAGGGAGGGGGACAGCCATGAAATATAGGGAGATAGAGAAGTAGGAACAGGAGGACAGAAAGATAAATAGAGAGAGAGAGACAGAGAGAGGGACAGAATTAGAAAAGGAGAGAGAGAGATAGACTTGGGTAAGATTTGTGGCAGTCTGGATGGATTACCTTATATCCACAATATACTGACAGCAAAGAATGCTTACATTTCCTTTTTTATTTGATTATTTTTCCTCCGGCTCGATTTCTCTCTTTTTTTATTTATTTATTTTTCAAATCAGCATGGGTAGGGACAGTTTTATGTAGTCAGCCAGTCAGTTAGCCAGTCAGTTAGTCAGTCAGTTCAGCCCAGAAGCAGTTCAGTGCAGCCAGCATCAAACCCCTGGGAACAGGGGCAGCTAGCAGCTGCTGGCCTTGCTATCTAGAGCTTGCTACCGCTGATTGGTTCACAGCTGCTGTTGCCGTGGCGATAAGAGAGGAAGTGAGTAAAGTGTCTGTCATCCCCAGTCCCACCTTTTGACAGTAAGGGGGAAAAGTCTCTGGTATGGCTTAGGTCACTGGTCTCTGTTTGGCGGACTGGTTTGACTTTTTATGAAGCAAATGCTCAAGTTAAACTCTTTTTTTAAATATAATAATTTTAAATATCTGGTATTTACTTACTTTTTATATGTGCTTTATCTGGCACATTTCCTTACAGACAGTGTGTGTCCTTGCTGTGTCTGGTGGACAGCTCGTACAGTACATTACAGTACAGTAGAATAAACTCATTGGTGTTGTAGTTCTGGTGTCAGTTGTAGTTCTGGTTGTTGTTGTAGTTGATTATTGGGCAGTACTCTCCACCAGTTCAGAATAGACAGTAGGTCTATGGTTCTCAGAGCAGAGTAGGCCAGGGTCAGTAGGAGGCCCCTCTGAGCAGCATCCAGCCCAGCAGCAGCAGGGTGGGGAGCGATGTAGGCGAGAGGGCGGCTTGACCCGAATTGGTTCCACCACAGCTCCCCAGCTCCGACTCACAGCGGGGCTTCTCACACAGCAGGCCCGTGTAGGCCGGGGTACACTGGCACCGCAGGTTGTTCAGACACACACCACCGTTCTGACAGCGCAGGAGCTCGTTGTCACACACTCGGGCTGGGAGTGAAAAGGAGAGAAATGTTTGACTCACATTTATATATATATATATATATACAAACACACACACCTGGAGAAGCAGACGGTGCACTGCTCACTACTCTGACTGTTATGTTGATATACAAAAAGTCCTGTGATCTGAGCTGATTTTCATCTCATGGTCTAGGCAGTGCAAAAACTCAAGCTAACAGCATTAAGTTGCATTAAGCATTTTCAGGACTTTGCAGATCAATCATCAATAACATGTATTCATTACGTGCAGAATTACCAGTGATACAATACATAGACATCAGTAATTTATACTGGTTAGTAAAAAAACTAAACAACAACAACGTGTAATTTTAACTGTAGAAAGACTGAACTGAAATTCAGCAAACTAAAACGGTACCATATTTTTTTTAACTAAATGTAAAACCATCTGATTCCCACAGTTCAGAGGACAAGCAGGATAAGGATGGGAGAAGACCACAGTTCAGAGGACAGGCAGGATAAGGATGGGAGAAGACCACAGTTCAGAGGACAAGCAGGATAAGGATGGGAGAAGACCACAGTTCAGAGGACAGGCAGGATAAGGATGGGAGAAGACCACAGTTCAGAGGACAGGCAGGATAAGGATGGGAGAAGACCACAGTTCAGAGGACAGGCAGGATAAGGACGGGAGAAGACCACAGTTCAGAGGACAGGCAGGATAAGGATGGGAGAAGACCACAGTTCAGAGGACAGGCAGGATAAGGATGGGAGAAGACCACAGTTCAGAGGACAGGCAGGATAAGGATGGGAGAAGACCACAGTTCAGAGGACAGGCAGGATAAGGATGCGAGAAGACCACAGTTCAGAGGACAGGCAGGATAAGGATGGGAGAAGACCACAGTTCAGAGGACAGGCAGGATAAGTATGGGAGAAGACCACAGTTCAGAGGACAGGCAGGATAAAGATGGGAGAAGACCACAGTTCAGAAGACAGGCAGGATGAGGATGGGAGAAGACCACAGTTCAGAGGACAGGCAGGATAAGGATGGGAGAAACCACAGTTCAGAAGACAGGCAGGATAAGGAAGGGAGAATACCACAGTTCAGAGGACAGGCAGGATAAGGATGGGAGAAGACCACAGTTCAGAGGACAGGCAGGATAAGGATGGGAGAAGACCACAGTTCAGAGGACAGGCAGGATAAGGACGGGAGAAGACCACCGTTCAGAGGACAGGCAGGATAAGGATGGGAGAAGACCACAGTTCAGAGGACAGGCAGGATAAGGACGGGAGAAGACCACAGTTCAGAGGACAGGCAGGATAAGGATGGGAGAAGACCACAGTTCAGAGGACAGGCAGGATAAGGATGCAGGAAGACCACAGTTCAGAGGACAGGCAGGATAAGGATGGGAGAAGACCACCGTTCAGGGAGAAGACCACAGTTCAGAGGACAGGCAGGATAAGGATGGGAGAAGATCACAGTTCAGAAGACAGGCAGGAAAAGGATGCGAGAAGACCACAGTTCAGAGGACAGGCAGGATAAGGATGGGAGAAGACCACAGTTCAGAGGACAGGCAGGATAAGGATGAGAGAAGACCACAGTTCAGAGGACAGGCAGGATAAGGATGGGAGAAGACCACCGTTCAGGGAGAAGACCACAGTTCAGAGGACAGGCAGGATAAAGATGGGAGAAGACCACAGTTCAGAGGACAGGCAGGATAAGGATGCGAGAAGACCACAGTTCAGAGGACAGGCAGGATAAGGATGGGAGAAGACCACAGTTCAGAGGACAGGCAGGATAACGATGGGAGAAGACCACAGTTCAGGGGACAGGCAGGATAAAGATGGGAGAAGACCACAGTTCAGAAGACAGGCATGATGAGGATGGGAGAAGACCACAGTTCAGAGGACAGGCAGGATAAGGATGGGAGAAAACCACAGTTCAGAAGACAGGCAGGATAAGGATGGGAGAATACCACAGTTCAGAGGACAGGCAGGATAAGGATGGGAGAAGACCACAGTTCAGAGGACAGGCAGGATAAGGATGGGAGAAGACCACAGTTCAGAGGACAGGCAGGATAAGGATGGGAGAAGACCACAGTTCAGAGGACAGGCAGGATAAGGACGGGAGAAGACCACAGTTCAGAGGACAGGCAGGATAAGGATGGGAGAAGAACACAGTTCAGAGGACAGGCAGGATAATGATGGGAGAAGACCACAGTTCAGAGGACAGGCAGGATAAGGATGGGAGAAGACCACAGTTCAGAGGACAGGCAGGATAAGGATGGTAGAAGACCACAGTTCAAAGGTCAGGAAGGATAAGGATGGGAGAAGACCACAGTTCAGAGGACAGGCAGGATAAGGATGGGAGAAGACAACAGTTCAGAGGACAGGCAGGATAAGGATGGGAGAAGACCACAGTTCAGAGGACAGGCAGGATAAGGATGGGAGAAGACCACAGTTCAGAAGACAGGCAGGATAAGGATGGGAGAAGACCACAGTTCAAAGGACAGGCAGGAAAAGGATGGGAGAAGACCACAGTTCAGAGGACAGGCAGGATAAGGATGGGAGAAGACCACAGTTCAGAGGACAGGCAGGATAAGGATGGGAGAAGACCACAGTTCAGAAGACAGGCAGGATAAGGATGGGAGAAGACCACAGTTCAAAGGACAGGCAGGATAAGGATGGGAGAAGACCACAGTTCAGAGGACAGGCAGGATAAGGATGGGAGAAGACCACAGTTCAGAAGACAGGCAGGATAAGGATGGGAGAAGACCACAGTTCAGAGGACAGGCAGGATAAGGATGCAGGAAGACCACAGTTCAGAGGACAGGCAGGATAAGGATGCAGGAAGACCACAGTTCAGAGGACAGGCAGGATAAGGATGGGAGAAGACCACAGTTCAGAGGACAGGCAGGATAAGGATGGGAGAAGACCACAGTTCAGAGGACAGGCAGGATAAGGATGGGAGAAGACCACAGTTCAGAGGACAGGCAGGATAAGGATGGGAGAAGACCACAGTTCAGAGGACAGGCAGGATAAGGATGGGAGAAGACCACAGTTCAAAGGACAGGCAGGATAAGGATGGGAGAAGACCACAGTTCAGAGGACAGGCAGGATAAGGATGGGAGAAGACCACAGTTCAGAAGACAGGCAGGATAAGGATGGGAGAAGACCACAGTTCAGAGGACAGGCAGGATAAGGATGCAGGAAGACCACAGTTCAGAGGACAGGCAGGATAAGGATGCAGGAAGACCACAGTTCAGAGGACAGGCAGGATAAGGATGGGAGAAGACCACAGTTCAGAGGACAGGCAGGATAAGGATGGGAGAAGAACACAGTTCAGAGGACAGGCAGGATAAGGATGGGAGAAGACCATAATCTATAAGACCAGACATGTATTAAGACCATGTTGTTTTCACAATTGTCACAATGCCAGACCATGATGCATTGCAGTAAGGTAGCAGTTTTATTTCCAACACGATTTTGTCAAACATGTTGTCTTGCCCATTTCTCTTCCTGCTGTAGTGAATGAAACGTTTCTTGTTGTGCCGGTCAAAATGAACGCCTGGTCTTTCAGCACTATCTGGAAGATACACAACTAGCAACAATCATTTTCTTATTCCCATTCCAAAACAGGTCATTTCATTCTGTAATGGATAGAGCATGGACGGGCAAATTTGATGGGATTGGGGGCCACAACATGAGGGGCCGCAGTGGCTCACAGGGTCTGCATACCCACACATGCAGTCAACTGACTTCTGAAATCGATCCATTTGTGTAGTTAAACTACATAAATCTCTTAACTTAATGCATTATACCAGTAGCCAGGGCCGGCCCTAGCATTTTGGGGGCCTTAAGTGAGATTTGGTCGGAGGTCTCCCCACATTGTGGTCAAAACATTTTATTGACCCCGTCTTGACCTCAGAGGAAAAAAAAGCTAAATAAATAAAGTTCATTTCCTACAATTCCACACATTTTACTATGGGGCGTAGAGAACATATTATATATTTATATTTATATATATATATATATATTATAAAACATTTCATACAATTCTACTATCTTCTACCTCTACTAACTTTTATTTTCAGTTTTCCAGCATGGGGCAGAGAGAATATTTTCTGTTTTAAAGCTCATTTCCAGCTATTGCATACATTTTGCCATGACTTATGCCATGATAATATGATATCGGAGTGGGAGTGACTAACAAAATCAATTGGGGCCCCCTGGAGGTTAGGGCCCCTGGGCACGCCCACTGTTTTTCCGATCGGTATCCGGCCATAATTATTAAAAGCTTAGATTGCTGGCGAGACTTAACTTACCAATTGAGAAATGGTTCACTGACATGGCTGATTAAGTGACTGTCAGTGACTGACATAACAAGACAAAAACTACTAATGTAACAACCAAATTTGGAAATGCCACCTTGTGTATTATACTATTCTAACTGTCAACAGTAAGTTGAGACCCCGACTGAGTTCTTTTGTGTCGTTCTCTAATTGACCAATCGGAAGATGTTCCTTTTATCATTGCCACTACATTCATTAGCAAAATGGTGAAGGAGCCATTCGCTGTGCGTCATTTTGCGGCGCCAGACCACGGATGGGTCTATACCATGTAACGAATCGCAGCTCTGCATAAAGTTTCCCCACAGCCCCCCGGGCCTTTTCCAAAACACTGAACTGACTTTAGATGAGTTGAGTTGAGAGTTAGGTGGGAAGTGGTATATTTAGAGCCAGGGACACCAAGGCCAGTCTATTCCCAGCAGAGCCAAGCTGTCAAGCAAGCTGCAGGCAAACAAACCAACAAACTCAGCCCAGCACAAAACAAAAACAACTGATGGGGTGAGACAAATAAACAGTGTTACACGAGCAGGCTAGGGCCAAACCACCTCAAAGTCGCACAACAAGAGATAGCCGGAGCTCATTGAGCTCTTCATGAAAGTGAAATACAATGTGAAGAAGCAAATATCCCAACAATGACTGACACCAAGCAGTCTTCATCATATCCACAGCTGCAGGTAAGACCTTCTGATTACAGGACAACATCTTTAAAGGCTATATGTGATACAGTAATAACACTGTATGTAATAGTCTTTGCAACCCAACAGAGTTTTTATGGACACCCTCTCAAAAGACTACAAGTTCCAGAATCCAACCATCAGTTTGTGTTCGTCATCCAGCATGCCCAAGAATGGTTTCTCCTTTACAATGCAAATGAGACTATTAATGCAACGTTACCAAGGAAATCATCATATGGAAGGCTTGATATTAACAGCCAATATGACACCTGACAATGACGGCACAGATTCATTTATGTGTTATCATCTGCTCTGTCTGTATCAGAGAAATGCTATCAGGGAAAAGTGCAGGAAGACCAACCTGTCCCCCGGTGAGGGACAATCAAGTGATTTAATTAAAAATACATGTTTTACCCCTAGAGCCTCTGATGTTATCATGACATGAACAAGACTCTATTAATTACACATCAACCTTTTGTTTTGTCCATACATTTGAATCTCCCATTGCCCTTTGCAAAAATAGGATTATTTAGCAAACGGAGGCCATATTGGTTTTTCCCTGACAAGAGGATGGTGTATGCATATTAATTCTCTATCAACAAGCAAGGCATTTTGGTGAGACCTAGGCCCTAGACAAATGCAATTCCTACCACATAGATGCTTCTTACTGATACTCTAATAATACAAGTGGGTTTGAATTAAGGACCAGAAACGCAGTGGAAAGGAAGAGGAGACATTAACTACTTAACCAGTGACAGATTGATATAATACCAACGTGTTACCAGAGTAGGCAAAGGAGGGTGAGGAGAGCAGGAAAGGTTCCACTTAAATGAAATGATGGTAAACTGGGACAGAGTCCGTCCCCCCCCCCCCACACCCCCAGCTGAAAAAAAAGTATATTTCAATATATTACAAGTATACTTAAGTATACTTAGATATAGTATCGTCAACCTTCAATACACATATGAAAGGTACTTTAAAGGTATTGTTTTTCAGTCTTTTGGTATACTATATGTTAACTGTCATTGAACTTAAACATCATTAAAACTGTGTTTCCATTTCAAACGCTTTAATTGTAATTTAGTATGTTCATTCAAAATACACTTGGAGTTGTTGTTTTTTTTAGTTGAAGCATTGATGTTTTTCATGACACTCTGCTTGTGTGTGATCAAGTATTCTTACCCCTTGGATTTCTTCACATTTTTATTGTGTTGAAAAGTGTTATTAAAATGGATTTATTTATCATTTGTTGTCAACAATGAACTCAAAATACACGAATTCCAAAGTGAAAATAAAATAAGATTGAATACAAATTTGATACCTAAAATATAGTCATTGCATACAATAAGTATTCAGCCCATTTATTCAGCCAAGCCTAAATTGGTTCAGGAGTAACATTTTTGCTTAACAAATCACAGAATATTTTACATGGATAAATTGTAATATATTTTTTCATGACTGACCCTTATTTTATCCCCCATACATACAACATCTGTAAGGTCCCTCAGTCAAGTAGTGAATTTCAAGCACAGATTCAACTTCAAAGACCAGAATACATTTCGAACGCCTCATAAAAGGGCAGTGATTGGTAGATCGGTAACAATATCACATGAGACATTGAATATTTCATGGTCAAGTTAATAACGATGCTGTGGATGATGTATTAAACCACCCAGACACATGAAAGATACAGTCGTCCTTCTGAACTGAGCTGCAGGACAGGAAGGAAACTGCTCAGGGACGTCACCATGAGGCCGATGGTGATTGTAAAACAGTTAAAGAGTTCAATGGCTGTGATGGGAAAAAACTGAGGATGGATCAACAACGCTGTAGTGACTCCACAGTAACGATTTACATGACATATGCACAGCATCCATATTGTAAACAAAGCTGCACTAAAGTAATAATGCAAAAAAATAAATAAATGTTGTTCTAAATGAAAAGCCGTATGTTTGGGGAAAATCCAATACAACACATCACTGAGTAACTACCGCTTTATTTTCAAGCATGGTGGTGGCTGCATCATGGTATGGGTATGCATGACAATGGCAAATAATGGGGAGTTTTTCCGGATAAAAAGAAACGGTATGGAGCTTAGCACAGGCAAAATCCTAGAGAAAAACCTTCTTCAGTCTGATTTATAACAGGCATTGGGAGAGTTCACCTTTAATCAGGACAATAACACAAAGGGCAAATATAACTGGAGTGTCTTACCAAGAAGACAGTCAATGTTCCTGAGTGGCCAAGTTACAGTTTTGACTTAAATCTGTTTGAAAATCTATGGTATGATTTTAAAACTGCTGTGTAGCCATCAGCACCAACATGAAGAATTAGGGGCTAACAGGCTACATAAAATTACACAATCCAGGTGTGTAAAGAGACTTACCCAAGAGGACTCACTGCTGTAATCTCTGCCAACGGTGTTTCTAGCAAGGAGCTGAAAACTTACGCAATGACTATATTTTAGTTATTTAATTTCTATCCATCTTAAAATAATAATAATAGTAATAATATAAAATCTTCCACTTTGAGTATTTTATGTAGATTGTTGAGCAAAAAAAATAAAAAAAATAAAATCAATTTTAATTCCGCTTTGTAACTACAAAATGTGAATAAATCCAAGGGATATGAAAACCTGTAGTTTCAATAATGAGTTGAGAAGTACTTTCTGAATTCCTGTTCAGAAGAGAAAGTTATAATAATAAATGTTACACATATAACGATTACTAATTGCACAGCTGAGGAACATAGTTCCTGAGAGTATACTTGTTCATATCTCAAGATAATATACCTATGTATACTTTTCAAAAAAAGGTATATTTAACTTTAAATGTCCTCAAAATATATTCAAAGTATACTTTCAAAAGCACAAAATTGTCCCATCATCCTTTTCTGCAACTGAAGATTTGATTTCTAATATGATATTGTTCCACATATTCAGCTTTTGCAAATGTTTTGATGTTCATTTTCAAACTAAATAATGTTGTACTTTTAATTACAAATGCCATATTTCACATTTTATTGAAATGTTCATTTGTTACCTGTAATGTGAACAACTAAAATGCTGGAATGCCAATGGTAGGATGATAACATTAGCTGAGAAGATGCCTTGGTCAATCAAGCTAACCTTTACATGGTAATTACAATAGCTAATGTGATTAATGACTAGACGTGTCTTTGTAAAAGTATACTTGAAACAAATTAAAAATACACTTTTTTTGTAAAGAAAATATTTTTCCAATTTATGAGAAATACACAGAAAAGGTACTTAAGGTGTATTTGTATATATATATATTCAAAGTATATTTGTTTTTCTCTTTATTTAATATGTAAGAGTATACTTAAGTACAGAAGAAGTTTCCCAAATTAGATACTTTGTGTTTAATATACTTAATAAATATGCTAATAAAATTAAATTAAATGATCCAATTTAGATCATTTTAAATATACTTCAAAAATATTAATGAATTATGATTAGTATATATAAAAAAATATTTTAAAAATCCATTTCTGTCTAAAGACTGCATTAGTCAGACCAAAAGAGACTGAAATGATTCTCAGGCTCTACTGTCTGGTGTTGAGTGTTTGGTGTTGAAAACATATTCCACTTGCAGGAGAGTTACTGTTCCCTGATGCCCTAGCCATGTTGCAGAGCCCAGGAGATGTGGCCTTCCGCACACACGACACACACCACCTTCATTTTGGCCCGCTGCTCACAGCCTAATTTTAGCGGTTGGAGCTAAGGTAGGAGCTAAGGCTGCAGTAAGTGAAGGGTACATTTCTTACAATACCTCTATATTCTTCTAAAGCCTTTTTCCCCAGCCGAGGGTACAGCTACTACAATCTAGGGCCCTTTTTCATCTTGAGGATTAGTATGACAAAATCATTCAAGCATATTGTGGCCAAGGACAAGGCATGGTTGAAAATAGCCCCATGTCAGACTATATAAGGTGTTCTAAAGTGAAGATAGTAGACTGTTGAAGAACAGGGGTGGCAATCTTACCGGCCCTGTTCCTTCCAATCTCTCACGTTCACCATCCCATATGTGTAAACAGACTCTGTGCAGAGAATAAACTGTGAGATGTATTGGTTTTGTCTTCAATACGAGGGATAATATTTAGAGAAGGAAACCAATGAGTTAGGTGTGCCTCTTTGAGAACGGGCTCTATTTGACCAGAGATTGTAGTTTTAATTGCATTCTCCAGTCTGCCAGCAGACTGAGATGATCCTATGAGGTAGGTAGAATTGAGTGAAATCTGAGGGGAACCAGATATAGGTCTACATTAATTAATGTAGGTAAGGACTCATTTATAATGGGCCATATTGTTTGGTAATGTAGGTTTACATATAGATTTTACAGTGTTTGAAATTGTATAGCCTCGTGACACATAGTCATCAACCAAAATGATAAGCCTCTCCATTGTTTGTTCATTGCCAATCTACATAATCACTGTACACAGCCCATCTGTAAATAGCCCATTCAAATACCTCATCCCCATATACTGTATATTTTTTTCTGCTCTTTTGTACAACAGTATTTCTACTTGCACATCCTCATCTGCACATCTATCACTCCAGTGTTAATGCTAAATTGTAATTACTTCACTACTATGGCCTATTTATTGCCTTACCTCCTTACTTCATTTGCACACACTGTATACAGATTTTCTATTGTGTTATTGACTGTACGTTTGTTTATCCCATGTGTAACTCTGTGTTGTTGTTTTTGTCGCACTGCTTTGCTTTATCTTGGCCAGGGTCACAGTTGTAAATGAGAACTTGTTCTCAACTTGCCTACCTGGTTAAATAATGGTGAAGTATATATATTTTTCAAATGCATGATTGCACACATACAGTGCAGAAGACAGTTTTTCTAAAACCTTACTTCCCTCCAGCTATGTATAATTATTGTGCTTGAACCGTTGATGTGTGTCTAGCTAGTGTGGTTAGACTGGTTTCACTGAGCAGATACAAAGAACATTCTCACTAAGACAACCTCCTAGCTAGCCTGGTTAGACTGGTTTCACTGAGCAGATACAAAGAACATTCTCACTAAGACAACCTCCTAGCTAGCCTGGTTAGACTGGTTTCACTGAGCAGATACAAAGAACATTCTCACTAAGACAACCTCCTAGCTAGCCTGGATAGACTGGTTTCACTGAGCAGATACAAAGAACATTCTCACTAAGACAACCTCCTAGCTAGCCTGGTTAGACTGGTTTCACTGAGCAGATACAAAGAACATTCTCACTAAGACAACCTCCTAGCTAGCCTGGATAGACTGGTTTCACTGAGCAGATACAAAGAACATTCTCACTAAGACAACCTCCTAGCTAGCCTGGTTAGACTGGTTTCACTGAGCAGATACAAAGAACATTCTCACTAAGACAACCTCCTAGCTAGCCTGGTTAGACTGGTTTCACTGAGCAGATACAAAGAACATTCTCACTAAGACAACCTCCTAGCTAGCCTGGTTAGACTGGTTTCACTGAGCAATTACAAAGAGCATTGTCATTAAGACAGTCTCGAATCAAATCAAATGTTGTTTGTCACGTGCGCCGAATACAACAGGTGTAGTAGACCTTACAGTGAAATGCTGAATACAACAGGTGTAGTAGACCTTACAGTGAAATGCTGAATACAACAGGTGTAGTAGACCTTACAGTGAAATGCTGAATACAACAGGTGTAGTAGACCTTACAGTGAAATGCTGAATACAACAGGTGTAGTAGACCATACAGTGAAATGCTGAATACAACAGGTGTAGTAGACCTTACAGTGAAATGCTGAATACAACAGGTGTAGTAGACCTTAAAGTGAAATGCTGAATACAACAGGTGTAGTAGACCATACAGTGAAATGCTGAATACAACAGGTGTAGTAGACCTTACAGTGAAATGCTGAATACAACAGGTGTAGTAGACCATACAGTGAAATGCTGAATACAACAGGTGTAGTAGACCTCACAGTGAAATGCTGAATACAACAGGTGTAGTAGACCATACAGTGAAATGCTGAATACAACAGGTGTAGTAGACCATACAGTGAAATGCTGAATACAACAGGTGTAGTAGACCTTACAGTGAAATGCTGAATACAACAGGTGTAGTAGACCTTACAGTGAAATGCTTATTATCAAGCCCTTAACCAACAATGCAGTTTCAAGAAAAGAACAACAACAAAAAAAGTAAGAGATAAGAAAAACAAATAATTAAAGAGCAGCAGTAAATAACAATAGTTATACAGGGAGTACCGGTACAGAGTCAATGTGCGGGGGCACCGGTTAGTCGAGGTAATGGAGGTAATATGTACATAGAGTAATATGTACATAGGTAGAGTTATTCAAGTGACTATGAATAGATAATAAAAGAGAGTAGCAGCAGCATAGAAGAGGGGGGGGCAATGCAAATAGTCTGGGTAGCCACTTGATTAGCTGTTCAGGAGTCTTATGGCTTTTGGGAAGAAGCTATTTAGAAACTTCTATTTAGATGCTCTCGATGGTGCAGCTGTAAAACTTTTTGAGGATCTGAGGACCCATGCAGGACCAATGCCAAATCTTTTCAGTCTCCTGAGGGGGAATAGGTTTTGTCGTGCCCTCTTCACGACTGTCTTGGTGTGTTTGGACAATGATAGTTTGTTGGTGATGTGGACACCAAACAACCTGAAGCTCTCAACCTTGCTCCTCTACAACCCCGTCGAGGAGAATTGGGGCTCGGTCCTCCTTTTCCTGTAGTCCACAATCATCTTTGTCTTGATCACGTTGAGGGAGAGGTTGTTGTCTTTGCACCACAAGGTCAGGTCTCTGACCTCCTCCCTATAGGCTGTCTCATTGTTGTCGGTGATCAGGCCTACCACTGTTGTGTCATCAGCAAATTTAATGATGGTGTTGGAGTCATGCCTGGCCGTGCAGTCATGAGTGAACAGGGAGTACAGGAGGGGACTGAGAATGCACCTCTGAGGGGCACTCGTGTTGAGAATCAGCGTGGCGGATGTGCTGTTACCTTCCCTTGCCACCTGGAGGCGGCCCGACAGGAAGTCCAGAATCCAGTTGCAGACGGAGGTGTTTAGTCCCAGGGTCCTTAGCTTAGTGTTGAGCTTTGAGGGCACTATGGTGTTGAACGCTGAGCTGTAGTCAATGAATAGCATCCTCACATAGTTGTTCCTTTTGTCCAGGTGGGAAAGGACCGTGTGGAGTGAAATAGAGATTGCATCATCAATTGATCTGTTGGTAGGGTATGCAAATTGGAGTGGGTCTAGGGTTTCTGGGATAACGGTGTTGATGTGAACCATGACCAGCCTTTCAAAGCAATTAATGGTTAATGATGTGAGTGCTACTGGTCGGTAGTTATTTAGGCAGGTTACCTTAGTGTTCTTTGGCACAGGGACTATGGTGGTCATGCTGAAACTAGTTGGTATTATAGACTCAGACAGGGAGAGGTTGAAATGTCAGTGAAGACAGTTGGTCAGCGCATGCTCAGAGCACACGTCCTGGTAATCCGTCTGGCCCTGCGGCCTTGTGAACGTTGACCTGTTTAAAGGTCTTACTCACATCGGCTGCAGAGAGAGTGACCACACAGTTGTCCGGAACAGCAGGCTCATGCCACTGGGCAGCACTCGGCTGTGCTTCCCTTTGTAGTCTGTAATAGTTTGCAAGCCCTGCCACATCCACATCCACATCAGAGCCGGTGTAGGATGATTCGATCTTAGTCCTGTATTGACTTTCCCTATTTGATGGTTCATCGGAGGGCATAGCAGGATTTCTTATAAGCTTCCGGGTTAGAGAGTCCCTCTCCCTGAACAGCTCTAGCCTTTAGCTCATTGCGAATGTTACCTGTAACCCATGGCTTCTGGTTAGGGTATGTACGTACAGTCACTGTGGAGACAACGTCCTTGATGCACTTATTGATAAAGCCAGTGACTGATGAGG
Source organism: Oncorhynchus kisutch (assembly GCF_002021735.2). Lineage (NCBI taxonomy): Eukaryota > Metazoa > Chordata > Actinopteri > Salmoniformes > Salmonidae > Oncorhynchus > Oncorhynchus kisutch. The sequence goes on from NC_034184.2 coordinate 81,873,234, forward strand.
TGTACTCCTCAATGCCATCGGAAGAATCCAGAAACATGTTCCAGTCTGTAGCAAAACAGTCCTGTAGTTCAGAATCTGCTTCATCTGACCACTTTTTTATAGACCGAGTCACTGGTGCTTCCTGCTTACATTTTTGTTTGTAAGCAGGAATCAGTAGGATAGAATTATGGTCAGATTTGCCAAATGGAGGGCGAGGGAGAGTTTAGTACGCATCTCTATGTCTGGAATAAAGATAGACTCTGTTTTCCTCTGGTTGCACATTTAACGTGCTGATAGAAATATGGTAAAACTAAGTTTCCCTGCATTAAAGTCCCTGGCCACTAGAAGCGCTGCCTCTGGATGAGCATTTTCCTGTTTTCTTATGGCATAATACAGCTCATTGAGTGTGGTTTTAGTGCCATATTCGGTCTGTGGTGGTATGAAGACAGCTAGGACAAATACAGATGAAAACTCTCTAGGTAGATAGTGTGGTCTACAGCTTATCATGAGATATTCTACCTCAGGCGAGCAAAACCTTGAGACTTCCTTAGATATCATGCAGCAGCTGTTGTTTACGTATATGCATAGGCTCCCACCCAGTATCTTACCAGAGGCTGCTGTTCTATCCTGCCGAACGAGGGTATAACCCACCAGCTGTATGTTCTTAATGTCATTGTTCAACCACAACTCGGTGAAACATAAGATATTACAGTTTGTAATGTCCCGTCGGTAGGATATATGTGTTTTCAGTTCGTCCCATTTATTTTCCAGCGATTGAACGTTAGCTAGCAGGATGGAAGCCAAAGGCAGATTAGCCACTCGCCACCTGATCCTCACAAGGCACCCTGATCTTTTTCTGCAAAATCTCAGTTTCCTTTTCTAGCGAATTACGGGGATCTGGGCCTGGTCGGGTGTCTGTGGTATCTCCCTCCCGTCCGGCTCATTGAAGGAAGACTCTTCGTCTAATCTGAGGTGAGTAACCGCTGTTCTGATGTCCAGAAGCTCTTTTCCGCCACTAGAGACGGTAGCAGCAACATTATGTACAAAACAAGTTACGAACAACGTGAAAAAACGAACAAATTTGCATGGTTGGTTAAGAGCCAATAAGACGGCAGCCATCCCCTCTGGCACCATCATTCTGCTACCCACAATGCATGTGTGATTGTGATGGTGGGCATGCTGCCAGTCACACTCTGATAGACTGTCTTCATTAACCATTTAAGAGTGATACAGACTCTCCAATGGCAGTTCAGCGCCAAGCAAGCGCTGCCCAAAAGGTATCCTATTGGTTAAAAGGTATCCTGTTGGTTAAAAGGTATCCTGTTGGTTAAAAGGTATCCTGTTGGTTAAAAGGTATCCTGTTGGTTATGGTGAAAAAGTCTAACCATCCAGTGAGAGGTTGACCTGTTTGATGACACTTGTGGATCAGCAAACCCACATTGACTGTATCAGGCAATCTATGCTATCAGAATAATACACTGACCTATGGATATCCCTTCTCTACTTAATGCTAATGCTAATGATAATGCTGCCTGTAAATAGAAACTGTTGGGACAACACACTGGCACTTGAACACTGGAGTAGCTACACGCTGGCATTGGTCAGCATTATCTGGACATGAGGGTAAAGCAGACAGCGATGGTGGAGAGAGAGAGAGGGCTGCTCAAACAGCTACCCTGCAGTCCCTGTCATGCTACAGCCAGTCAATATTAGCTCATCTGTTGTGTTCTACGTTTCAGCTCAGCTGAATAACTGATTTCAAAGCATCGAACAGTGGAAACCGAGAGAAAATGTTTTAGGTCTAAATCTCTGCAGTTAAAGCGGCACAACCTTGAGTCTTAAATTCAGGGTGAATAATTGAAAAACAGCTCATTTCTGGTTAGTCAATTTTAGTCAGGGTTAAATCCATAGGCCTACTCCCCACATTAGTGGGGACAATTCAAGCTGAACATGCCTACAAGTCCAAGCAGTGGCAACAAAAAGGAGAAAGTAGGTAATGAGAGAGAAAGAGGTAGCGATAGAGCTAGAGATACAGTAGAGAGACAGAGATAGAGGTAGAGATGCAGTAGAGAGACAGAGATAGAAGTAGATATACAGTAGAGAGACAGAGATAGAGGTAGAGATGCAGTAGAGAGACAGAGATAGAAGTAGATATACAGTAGAGAGACAGAGATAGAGGTAGAGATGCAGTAGAGACACAGAGATAGAGGTAGAGATGCAGTAGAGAGACAGAGATAGAGGTAGAGATACAGTAGAGAGATAACGATAGAGTTAGAGATACAGTAGAGAGACAGAGATAGAAGTAGATATACAGTAGAGAGACAGAGATAGAGGTAGAGGAAGAGGGACAGCTATAGAAGTAGATATACAGTAGAGAGATAACGATAGAGTTAGAGATACATTAGAGAGATAACGATAGAGTTAGAGATACATTAGAGAGATAACGATAGAGTTAGAGATACATTAGACAGATAATGATAGAGGTAGATATACAGTAGAGAGATAGCGAGAGGTACTGGTTGGAGTCCGAGCAGAGTTACAAGAGGGGTGTGGTTCTACTTACATTTGCAGCCATTGTCCCACAAATATCCTGGCAGACAATCTCGACACTTAGCCCCTGTAGTTCCCGCCTTACATTTACAAAATCCTGTGCCATTACAGTGAACACTGTCTGAGCCAGAAGGATTACAACTACAGCCTGTAGAAACAAGGCACAAACATGCTGGAGTACAGGGTGGTGATTTGGCTTCTTAGAGCAGAGACTCCTGCCTTTCACTATCACTGAGTAACAGACATCTATTTCTAAGCAACATATTACTTAGAGAATTAATACTTGAGACATTAAGCACTGTAAACATTGTATGGATAATTTAAACATTTTTGGCATTTTAACAAGTTACATTTACAGTGATATAAGCAAAACCTTATTTTCTTAAATATGGTAGCCATATTTAAAAAAAGGACATGACATTAAGTCTACATATTTTCTCTCTGACAAGTTTTTTCTGATGTGAAAGTTAGAGGGAAACCATGACGACAGAGAAGGTGGGACAGAGACAGTCGATGTAGATAGAGATGTCATAGAGATGAAGGATTACATAGCCTGGACTGTCAAGTATGATTCAGAGGAAGTTTGAAATGTGTCGAAAGTGGCACCGTAACTTTGAAATGGGCATTGTTGTACTGTAATATACGGTACCAGTCAAAAGTTTAGACACACCGACTCATTCAAGGGATTTTCTTTATTTTTACTATTTTCTACATTGTAGAATAATAGTGAAGACATCAAAACTATGAAAAGCACAAATGGAATCATGTAGTAACCATAAAAGTGTTAAACAAATCCAAATATATGGAACTTCATTTATTATTAAGTAGCCACCCTTTTCCTTGATGACAGCTTTGCACTCTCTTGGCATTCTCTTAACCAGCTTCACCTGGAATGCTTTTCCAACAGTCTTGAAGGAGTTCCCACATATGCTGAGCCCTTGTTGGCTGCTTTTCCTTCACTCTGCGGTCCAACTAATCTAAAACCATCTCAATTGGGTTGAGGTCGGGTGATTGTGGAGGCCAGGTCATCTGATGTAGCACTCAATCACTCTCCTTCTTGGTCAAATAGCCCTTACACAGCCTGGAGGTGTGTTGGGTCATTGTCCTGTTGAAAAACAAATGATAGTCCCACTAAGCGCAAACCAAATGGGATGGCATATCGTTGCAGACTGCTGTTGTAGCAATGCTGGTTATGTGTGCCTTGAATTCTAAAGAAATCAATGACTGTGTCACCAGCAAAGCACCCCCACACCATCACGCCTCCTCCCTGCTTTACAGTGGGAACCACACATTCGGAGATCATCTATTCACCTACTCTGCGTCTCACAAAGACACGGCAGTTGGAACCAAAAATCTCAAATTTGGACTAATCACACCAAAGGACAGATTTCCACAGGTCTAATGTCCATTGCTTGTGTTTCTTGGCACAAGCAAGTCTCTTCTTCTTATTGGTGTCCTTTAGTAGTGGTTTCTTTGCAGCAATTCGACCATGAAGGCCTGATTCACGCAGTCTCCTCTGAACAGTTGATGTTGAGATGTGTCTGTTACTTTAACTATGTGAAGAAATTATTTGGGCTGCAATATCTGAGGGTGGTAACTCTAATGAACTTATCCTCTGCAGCAGAGGTAACTCTGGGTCTTCCTTTCCTGTGGCAGTCTTCATGAGAGCCAGTTTCATCATAGTGTTTGATGGTTTTTGAAATTTCCGAATTGAGTGACCTTCATGTCTTAAAGTAATGACGGACTGTCGTTTCTCTTTACTTATTTGAGCTGTTCTTGCCATAATATGGACTTGGTATTTTACCAAATAGGGCTATCTTCTGTATACCACCCCTACCTTGTCACAACACAACTGATTGGCTCAAACACATTAAGAAGGAAAGAAACTCCACAAATAAACTTTTAACAAGGCACACCTGTTAATCTAAATGCATTACAGGTGATTACCTCATGAAGCTTGTTAAGAAAATGCCAAGAGTGTGCAAAGCTGTCATCAATGCAAAGGGTGGCTACTTTGAAGATTCTATTCTATTTTGATTTGTTTAACACTTTTTTGGTTACTACATGATTCCATATGTGTGGTCCCCCACTTATATTGCATGGGAATATAACCCTGCTGAAAACCCATAGGTTGACTTGATAAAAGTACAGGGCAAATGTGTTTTTTGTATACTGCTAATTTGACTAATACCTCAACTGGACATTATCTGGGTAAAATAATGTGTTAACAAAATGAAGCATCAACCATCATCAGCCACACCTAAAATGGCCTTCACCATCATCAACATTTAAAGCTCTAACCAAAGTTTGTGAGCATATAAGCCTTACAAAACTCTTCTTTCCCTATCTGAATGTTAACCATATAGCTCTGAAGCCTTTCGTAAGATATATCTGGGTCCGAAATGTCACTCTATTGCCTATAGGGATGAGGTAAAAATGTAGGGAATAGGGTGCCATTCTGGTCAAAAGAACTGCACTATGTAGGGAATAGGGTGTCATTCTGGTCAAAAGAAGTGCACTATGTAGGGCATAGGGTGCTATTCTGGTCAAAAGTAGTGCACTATGTAGGGAATAGGGTACCATTCTGGTCAAAAGTAGTGCACTAAATAGGGAATAGGATGTAATTTCAGATGCAGACTATAAAGGCTTCTGATGGAATTTCACTGCTATTCCTGGACAGCGTTGGGCCTAGCACTTGACATATGCATGTGCTTACGTGTGGAGTGTGTGAGTTCATTAGACTCCCCTTCGAGCAGGAAGAGACACCTGTACATTGGGGTGGAAGGTCGGTTTACTATTTTTCGTTATCCAAAGGTGAATTCTAGGTTGTGTTCAACACAGTCGGGGGTCAATTCCAGTCGATTTCATAAAGTTAACCAAATTCCAATTCCAAATTGTCCTATTTTGAAACGCATTGAAGAGAATTGGAATTTCAGTGTACTTCCTGAATGGACTCGAATTTAAATGGAATTGACCCCAAATCTGATAACACAAGGGTGTACTCTATCAACGTGTTTATTCTGCAGTAAGGTGCTCTGGGCATGTGTCGGGTGTTGCAGAGTCCCGAAACACTAACACAGGTGGAAAGAAAAGTTGGAAAGTATAAAGCCTAGAGTATCGATACATAACATTGAGGCAACTCTCATGCTGACATGTCTTATGGACCCTGTGTTTAGCACAGTCATGTGACATGCCTGGATTTTTTCCACTTTTTTTTCATCAAACTGCCCCCTTTTTTCTTTTTGTTGTCAGATGGCCTCAGACATTTCCAGACAAAGTTTTTTGGTGTAATTCTCATTTCCGAATAATGCTTACAATACAGGATAAAATCTTGCCATGTCACATGACAGTACACAACACAAGGGCCTACTATAGAATATGCACGGAGTTAAACATGAAGATAGCTTCCTGTTTGTGGTTATAGAATATGCATGGAGTTAAACATGAAGAACAGCTTCCTGTTTGTGGTTATAGAATATGCATGGAGTTAAACATGAAGAACAGCTTCCTGTTTGAGGTGATAGAATATACATGGAGTTAAACATGTGAAGAACAGCTTCCTGTTTGAGGTTATAGAATATGCATGGAGTTAAACATGAAGAACAGCTTCCTGTTTGAGGTTATAGAATATACATGGAGTTAAACAAGTGAAGAACAGCTTCCTGTTTGTGGTTATAGAATATGCATGGAGTTAAACATGAAGAACAGCTTCCTGTTTGTGGTTATAGAATATGCATGGAGTTAAACATGAAGAACAGCTTCCTGTTTGAGGTTATAGAATATACATTTAGTTAAACATGTGAAGAACAGCTTCCTGTTTGAGGTTATAGAATATGCATGGAGTTAAACATGAAGAACAGCTTCCTGTTTGAGGTTATAGAATATGCATGGAGTTAAACATGAAGAACAGCTTCCTGTTTGAGGTTATAGAATATACATGGATTTAAACGAGTGAAGAACAGCTTCCTGTTTGTGGTTATAGAATATGCATGGAGTTAAACATGTGAAAAACAACTTCCTGTTTGTGGTTATAGAATATGCATGGAGTTAAACATGTGAAGAACAACTTCCTGTTTGAGGTTATAGAATATGCATGGAGTTAAACATGAAGAACAGCTTCCTGTTTGTGGTTATAGAATATGCATGGAGTTAAACATGAAGAACAGCTTCCTGTTTGAGGTTATAGAATATGCATGGAGTTAAACATGAAGAACAGCTTCCTGTTTGTTGTTATAGAATATGCATGGAGTTAAACATGAAGAACAGCTTCCTGTTTGAGGTTATAGAATATGCATGGAGTTAAACTTGAAGAACAGCTTCCTGTTTGTGGTTATAGTATATGCATGGAGTTAAACATGAAGAACAGCTTCCTGTTTGAGGTTATAGAATATGCATGCATGGAGTTAAACATGAAGAACAGCTTCCTGTTTGTGGTTATAGAATATGCATGGAGTTAAACATGTGAAGAACAACTTCCTGTTTGTGGTTGTTTGTGAAAAATACATTATCAGCATGTGGAATGATCCGTTGCTTCTAAAAGGAGGGAAATAAAAACCGTACCATTACATCGACAGCTTCAATACCATCCTGAGCATCATAATATATTCTCTAAATATTTATGTCAGATTGCAAAACGAGGGTAGCGGTACAGATTTCTGGGTAATACTCTTTAATATGGTAAAGTATTGTGATTGTGATGACAAACAGCTGGTTTAAAACATAGGCCCTGTGGAGAAGGAAGTGAGTGATGTCACAATCAAATGGACAGAGTGAAAGTGAGGAAGACGAGTGAAGAACAGCTTCATGTTTGAGGTTATAGAATATGCATGGAGTTAAACATGAAGAACAGCTTCCTGTTTGAGGTTATAGAATATACATGGAGTTAAACAAGTGAAGAACAGCTTCCTGTTTGTGGTTATAGAATATGCATGGAGTTAAACATGAAGAACAGCTTCCTGTTTGTGGTTATAGAATATGCATGGAGTTAAACATGAAGAACAGCTTCCTGTTTGAGGTTATAGAATATACATTTAGTTAAACATGTGAAGAACAGCTTCCTGTTTGAGGTTATAGAATATGCATGGAGTTAAACATGAAGAACAGCTTCCTGTTTGAGGTTATAGAATATGCATGGAGTTAAACATGAAGAACAGCTTCCTGTTTGAGGTTATAGAATATACATGGATTTAAACGAGTGAAGAACAGCTTCCTGTTTGTGGTTATAGAATATGCATGGAGTTAAACATGTGAAAAACAACTTCCTGTTTGTGGTTATAGAATATGCATGGAGTTAAACATGTGAAGAACAACTTCCTGTTTGAGGTTATAGAATATGCATGGAGTTAAACATGAAGAACAGCTTCCTGTTTGTGGTTATAGAATATGCATGGAGTTAAACATGAAGAACAGCTTCCTGTTTGAGGTTATAGAATATGCATGGAGTTAAACATGAAGAACAGCTTCCTGTTTGTTGTTATAGAATATGCATGGAGTTAAACATGAAGAACAGCTTCCTGTTTGAGGTTATAGAATATGCATGGAGTTAAACTTGAAGAACAGCTTCCTGTTTGTGGTTATAGTATATGCATGGAGTTAAACATGAAGAACAGCTTCCTGTTTGAGGTTATAGAATATGCATGCATGGAGTTAAACATGAAGAACAGCTTCCTGTTTGTGGTTATAGAATATGCATGGAGTTAAACATGTGAAGAACAACTTCCTGTTTGTGGTTGTTTGTGAAAAATACATTATCAGCATGTGGAATGATCCGTTGCTTCTAAAAGGAGGGAAATAAAAACCGTACCATTACATCGACAGCTTCAATACCATCCTGAGCATCATAATATATTCTCTAAATATTTATGTCAGATTGCAAAACGAGGGTAGCGGTACAGATTTCTGGGTAATACTCTTTAATATGGTAAAGTATTGTGATTGTGATGACAAACAGCTGGTTTAAAACATAGGCCCTGTGGAGAAGGAAGTGAGTGATGTCACAATCAAATGGACAGAGTGAAAGTGAGGAAGACGAGTGAAGAACAGCTTCATGTTTGAGGTTATAGAATATGCATGGAGTTAAACATGAAGAACAGCTTCCTGTTTGAGGTTATAGAATATGCATGGAGTTAAACATGAAGAACAGCTTCTCGTTTGAAGTTATAGAATATGCATGGAGTTAAACTTGAAGAACAGCTTCCTGTTTGTTGTTATAGAATATGCATGGAGTTAAACATGTGAAGAACAACTTCCTGTTTGAGGTTATAGAATATGCATGGAGTTAAACATGAAGAACAGCTTCCTGTTTGTTGTTATAGAATATGCATGGAGTTAAACTTGAAGAACAGCTTCCTGCTTGTTGTTATAGAATATGCATGGAGTTAAACATGTGAAGAACAACTTCCTGTTTGAGGTTATAGAATATGCATGGAGTTAAACATGAAGAACAGCTTCCTGTTTGTTGTTATAGAATATGCATGGAGTTAAACATGAAGAACAGCTTCCTCTTTGAGGTTATATAATATGCATGGAGTTAAACATGAAGAACAGCTTCCTGTTTGAGGTTATAGAATATGCATGGAGTTAAACATGAAGAACAGCTTCCTGTTTGAGGTTATAGAATATACATGGAGTTAAACGAGTGAAGAACAGCTTCCTGTTTGTGGTTATAGAATATGCATGGCGTTAAACATGAAGAACAGCTTCCTGTTTGTGGTTATAGAATATGCATGGAGTTAAACATGAAGAACAGCTTCCTGTTTGTGGTTATAGAATATGCATGGAGTTCAACATGAAGAACAGCTTCCTGTTTGAGGTTATAGAATATACATGGAGTTAAACATGTGAAGAACAGCTTCCTGTTTGAGGTTATAGAATATGCATGGAGTTAAACATGAAGAACAGCTTCCTGTTTGAGGTTATAGAATATACATGGAGTTAAACGAGTGAAGAACAGCTTCCTGTTTGTGGTTATAGAATATGCATGGAGTTAAACATGTGAAAAACAACTTCCTGTTTGTGGTTATAGAATATGCATGGAGTTAAACATGAAGAACAGCTTCCTGTTTGAGGTTATAGAATATGCATGGAGTTAAACATGAAGAACAGCTTCCTGTTTGTGGTTATAGAATATGCATGGAGTTAAACATGAAGAACAGCTTCCTGTTTGAGGTTATAGAATATGCATGGAGTTAAACTTGAAGAACAGCTTCCTGTTTGTTGTTATAGAATATTCATGGAGTTAAACATGAAGAACAGCTTCCTGTTTGTGGTTATAGTATATGCATGGAGTTAAACATGAAGAACAGCTTCCTGTTTGAGGTTATAGAATATGCATGCATGGAGTTAAACATGAAGAACAGCTTCCTGTTTGTGGTTATAGAATATTCATGGAGTTAAACATGAAGAACAGCTTCCTGTTTGTGGTTATAGTATATGCATGGAGTTAAACATGAAGAACAGCTTCCTGTTTGAGGTTATAGAATATGCATGCATGGAGTTAAACATGAAGAACAGCTTCCTGTTTGTGGTTATAGAATATGCATGGAGTTAAACATGTGAAGAACAACTTCCTGTTTGTGGTTGTTTGTGAAAAATACATTATCAGCATGTGGAATGATCCGTTGCTTCTAAAAGGAGGGAAATAAAAACCGTACCATTACATCGACAGCTTCAATACCATCCTGAGCATCATAATATATTCTCTAAATATTTATGTCAGATTGCAAAACGAGGGTAGCGGTACAGATTTCTGGGTAATACTCTTTAATATGGTAAAGTATTGTGATTGTGATGACAAACAGCTGGTTTAAAACATAGGCCCTGTGGAGAAGGAAGTGAGTGATGTCACAATCAAATGGACAGAGTGAAAGTGAGGAAGACGAGTGAAGAACAGCTTCCTGTTTGAGGTTATAGAATATGCATGGAGTTAAACATGAAAAACAGCTTCCTGTTTGAGGTTATAGAATATGCATGGAGTTAAACATGAAGAACAGCTTCCTGTTTGAGGTTATAGAATATGCATGGAGTTAAACATGAAGAACAGCTTCCTGTTTGAGGTTATAGAATATGCATGGAGTTAAACTTGAAGAACAGCTTCCTGTTTGAGGTTATAGAATATGCATGGAGTTAAACATGTGAAGAACAACTTCCTGTTTGAGGTTATAGAATATGCATGGAGTTAAACATGAAGCACAGCTTCCTGTTTGTTGTTATAGAATATGCATGGAGTTAAACTTGAAGAACAGCTTCCTGTTTGTTGTTATAGAATATACATGGAGTTAAACATGTGAAGAACAACTTCCTGTTTGAGGTTATAGAATACGCATGGAGTTAAACATGAAGAACAGCTTCCTGTTTGTTGTTATAGAATATGCATGGAGTTAAACATGAAGAACAGCTTCCTGTTTGAGGTTATATAATATGCATGGCGTTAAACATGAAGAACAGCTTCCTGTTTGAGGTTATAGAATATGCATGGAGTTAAACATGAAGAACAGCTTCCTGTTTGAGGTTATAGAATATGCATGGAGTTAAACATGAAGAACAGCTTCCTGTTTGAGGTTATAGAATATGCATGGAGTTAAACTTGAAGAACAGCTTCCTGTTTGTTGTTATAGAATATGCATGGAGTTAAACTTGAAGAACAGCTTCCTGTTTGTGGTTATAGAATATGCATGGAGTTAAACATGAAGAACAGCTTCCTGTTTGAGGTTATAGAATATGCATGGAGTTAAACATGAAGAACAGCTTCCTGTTTGAGGTTATAGAATATGCATGGAGTTAAACTTGAAGAACAGCTTCCTGTTTGTTGTTATAGAATATGCATGGAGTTAAACATGTGAAGAACAACTTCCTGTTTGAGGTTATAGAATATGCATGGAGTTAAACATGAAGAACAGCTTCCTGTTTGTTGTTATAGAATATGCATGGAGTTAAACTTGAAGAACAGCTTCCTGTTTGTTGTTATAGAATATACATGGAGTTAAACATGTGAAGAACAACTTCCTGTTTGAGGTTATAGAATACGCATGGAGTTAAACATGAAGAACAGCTTCCTGTTTGTTGTTATAGAATATGCATGGAGTTAAACATGAAGAACAGCTTCCTGTTTGAGGTTATAGAATATGCATGGAGTTAAACATGAAGAACAGCTTCCTGTTTGAGGTTATAGAATATGCATGGAGTTAAACTTGAAGAACAGCTTCCTGTTTGTTGTTGTAGAATATGCATGGAGTTAAACTTGAAGAACAGCTTCCTGTTTGTGGTTATAGAATATGCATGGAGTTAAACATGAAGAACAGCTTCCTGTTTGAGGTTATAGAATATGCATGGAGTTAAACATGAAGAACAGCTTCCTGTTTGAGGTTATAGAATATGCATGGAGTTAAACTTGAAGAACAGCTTCCTGTTTGTGGTTATAGAATATGCATGGAGTTAAACATGAAGAACAGCTTCCTGTTTGAGGTTATAGAATATGCATGGAGTTAAACTTGAAGAACAGCTTCCTGTTTGTTGTTATAGAATATTCATGGAGTTAAACATGAAGAACAGCTTCCTGTTTGTGGTTATAGTATATGCATGGAGTTAAACATGAAGAACAGCTTCCTGTTTGAGGTTATAGAATATGCATGCATGGAGTTAAACATGAAGAACAGCTTCCTGTTTGTGGTTATAGAATATGCATGGAGTTAAACATGTGAAGAACAACTTCCTGTTTGTGGTTGTTTGTGAAAAATACATTATCAGCATGTGGAATGATCCGTTGCTTCTAAAAGGAGGGAAATAAAAACCGTACCATTACATCGACAGCTTCAATACCATCCTGAGCATCATAATATATTCTCTAAATATTTATGTCAGATTGCAAAACGAGGGTAGCGGTACAGATTTCTGGGTAATACTCTTTAATATGGTAAAGTATTGTGATTGTGATGACAAACAGCTGGTTTAAAACATAGGCCCTGTGGAGAAGGAAGTGAGTGATGTCACAATCAAATGGACAGAGTGAAAGTGAGGAAGACGAGTGAAGAACAGCTTCCTGTTTGAGGTTATAGAATATGCATGGAGTTAAACATGAAAAACAGCTTCCTGTTTGAGGTTATAGAATATGCATGGAGTTAAACATGAAGAACAGCTTCCTGTTTGAGGTTATAGAATATGCATGGAGTTAAACTTGAAGAACAGCTTCCTGTTTGTTGTTATAGAATATGCATGGAGTTAAACATGTGAAGAACAACTTCCTGTTTGAGGTTATAGAATATGCATGGAGTTAAACACGAAGAACAGCTTCCTGTTTGAGGTTATAGAATATGCATGGAGTTAAACATGAAGAACAGCTTCCTGTTTGAGGTTATAGAATATGCATGGAGTTAAACTTGAAGAACAGCTTCCTGTTTGAGGTTATAGAATATGCATGGAGTTAAACATGTGAAGAACAACTTCCTGTTTGAGGTTATAGAATATGCATGGAGTTAAACATGAAGCACAGCTTCCTGTTTGTTGTTATAGAATATGCATGGAGTTAAACTTGAAGAACAGCTTCCTGTTTGTTGTTATAGAATATACATGGAGTTAAACATGTGAAGAACAACTTCCTGTTTGAGGTTATAGAATACGCATGGAGTTAAACATGAAGAACAGCTTCCTGTTTGTTGTTATAGAATATGCATGGAGTTAAACATGAAGAACAGCTTCCTGTTTGAGGTTATATAATATGCATGGCGTTAAACATGAAGAACAGCTTCCTGTTTGAGGTTATAGAATATGCATGGAGTTAAACATGAAGAACAGCTTCCTGTTTGAGGTTATAGAATATGCATGGAGTTAAACATGAAGAACAGCTTCCTGTTTGAGGTTATAGAATATGCATGGAGTTAAACTTGAAGAACAGCTTCCTGTTTGTTGTTATAGAATATGCATGGAGTTAAACTTGAAGAACAGCTTCCTGTTTGTGGTTATAGAATATGCATGGAGTTAAACATGATGAACAGCTTCCTGTTTGAGGTTATAGAATATGCATGGAGTTAAACATGAAGAACAGCTTCCTGTTTGAGGTTATAGAATATGCATGGAGTTAAACTTGAAGAACAGCTTCCTGTTTGTTGTTATAGAATATGCATGGAGTTAAACATGTGAAGAACAACTTCCTGTTTGAGGTTATAGAATATGCATGGAGTTAAACATGAAGAACAGCTTCCTGTTTGTTGTTATAGAATATGCATGGAGTTAAACTTGAAGAACAGCTTCCTGTTTGTTGTTATAGAATATACATGGAGTTAAACATGTGAAGAACAACTTCCTGTTTGAGGTTATAGAATACGCATGGAGTTAAACATGAAGAACAGCTTCCTGTTTGTTGTTATAGAATATGCATGGAGTTAAACATGAAGAACAGCTTCCTGTTTGAGGTTATATAATATGCATGGAGTTAAACATGAAGAACAGCTTCCTGTTTGAGGTTATAGAATATGCATGGAGTTAAACATGAAGAACAGCTTCCTGTTTGAGGTTATAGAATATGCATGGAGTTAAACTTGAAGAACAGCTTCCTGTTTGTTGTTGTAGAATATGCATGGAGTTAAACTTGAAGAACAGCTTCCTGTTTGTGGTTATAGAATATGCATGGAGTTAAACATGAAGAACAGCTTCCTGTTTGAGGTTATAGAATATGCATGGAGTTAAACATGAAGAACAGCTTCCTGTTTGAGGTTATAGAATATGCATGGAGTTAAACTTGAAGAACAGCTTCCTGTTTGTTGTTATAGAATATGCATGGAGTTAAACATGAAGAACAACTTCCTGTTTGTTGTTATAGAATATGCATGGAGTTAAACATGAAGAACAGCTTCCTGTTTGAGGTTATAGAATATGCATGGAGTTAAACTTGAAGAACAGCTTCCTGTTTGTTGTTATAGAATATGCATGGAGTTAAACATGAAGAACAGCTTCCTGTTTGAGGTTATAGAATATGCATGGAGTTAAACTTGAAGAACAGCTTCCTGTTTGTTGTTATATAATATGCATGGAGTTAAACATGAAGAACAGCTTCCTGTTTGTGGTTATAGAATATGCATGGAGTTAAGCATGAAGAACAGCTTCCTGTTTGAGGTTATAGAATATGCATGGAGTTAAACTTGAAGAACAGCTTCCTGTTTGTTGTTATAGAATATGCATGGAGTTAAACTTGAAGCACAGCTTCCTGTTTGAGGTTATAGAATATGCATGGAGTTAAACTTGAAGAACAGCTTCCTGTTTGTTGTTATAGAATATGCATGGAGTTAAACTTGAAGAACAGCTTCCTGTTTGTTGTTATAGAATATGCATGGAGTTAAACATGAAGAACAGCTTCCTGTTTGAGGTTATAGAATATGCATGGCGTTAAACTTGAAGAACAGCTTCCTGTTTGTTGTTATAGAATATGCATGGAGTTAAACTTGAAGAACAAGAAGGGACCAAGACAGCAACAAGAAAAGAGAGATGTTGAAAAACACGAGAGATGAGTTTGGAGGTTTGAAGCACTTGGGTAAAAGTTTGAAATGTGAAAGGTGAGGGTCATAGGGTGTTATAAACATGGTGTTGGTCATGTGGAAGATTAGCTGGTATGAGCAGTGCTGATGATGATAGTGACCGTGGTGAGGGAACTGACCTATACACACATTCTCATCTTCCAGCTCTGCAGAATTATTTCGGAAGTAGCCCTGCTTGCAGTCCTGGCAGTGCTGGCCCCTAGTGTTGTGTTTACAGCTCACGCAAATCACAGAGTTTAGCAGCTCGATGTAGCTGCAGCGCTTGGAGTGGCCGAAACATTCGCAGTCTTGCAAAGAAGGAAGGAAAGGTGGAGAGAGACCAAGAGGTCATTTTGAGGTGTGGTTGGGTTGGGTTGTGTGCTGCGACGAGTGGCGCTGGTGGTTGTAGCAGCAAAGTAGAGCGAGGAGACACCATCACATGCCAGGTTAGGATGGAGAGATGGGGGTTTGAGATTGAGACGATTGTTAGGCAATGAGGAGTAGAGAGCATTAGACATAATTTCCCCTTGGGTAAAGGTTGTTGTTAAGAGGGTGAGAGTACGAGACGTTCGCTTCGAGCTTCAAGCACACCACAATGAAAGGATTTTGAGTTTGGAACTGGGTTTCCACGGGGGGGGGGGGGGGGACTGGAACACACAGTACGACACAGGACAAAAAAAGAAAAGTTGAGATGGGGGGGGGGGGGGGTCTGTAATTCTCAACATGGGCAAAGTGTACGTTCTTTACTCCACACTCTGAAATGTGCATCTAGATGAGTTGATTTGTCCTACTGTGTGTTCATTGTGAGGTTAGGAGGAGAGGGGCAGCTGCACCTGCAGTCCTGCAGTGTAATCGACAGGCCCCCTTTAAACGTTCACACACCACTGTCATCCTAAACCACAGAGGCATGCAACTAGAACACAAATATAAATAAATACATGTGGTTTCTTAAGAGAACCAGTGTTTTGAGAAAGAGTAGATACATGTCACAGCCACCCATCACCCCTCCAAGGCCAATAAATACCTTGCAAAAAAAACAACACTTTGCATTAAAACTAGTCGAATGTATGTAGAGGTGTGGCAAAGGGCAACATATCGGTGAGTGATATGTAGTGTAGTATTGTGTACTATTAGATTCCAGATTGGGAGTCAGGCTCTGCCTTGTATCTACTGTCTAGTCACACCACGTCAGGCAGGTATGCCAATCACAGAAGGACCCGTTCCAGATCAACCTTGTGTGTGACACCTAGTCTGCCCAGATCAGCCATTGAGTCAGATAGGAAGTTAGACAGAGAGACAGTCCTCTCTGAGCTACAGGCAGTTAGACAGACAGTCTGACAGTCCTCTCTGAGCTACAGGCAGTTAGACAGAGAGACAGTCCTCTCTGAGCTACAGGCAGTTAGACAGAGAGACAGTCCTCTCTGAGCTACGGGAAGTTTGACAGACAGGCAGACAGTCCTCTCTGATCTACAGGTAGTTTGACAGACAGACAGACAGTCCTCTCTGAGCTACAAGACGTTTGACAGACAGGCAGACCTCTCTGAGCTACAGGTAGTTTGACAGACAGACAGTCCTCTCTGAGCTACAGGCAGTTAGACAGACAGAGGCAGTTTGACAGACAGACAGTCCTCTCTGAGCTACAGGAAGATAGACAGAGGCAGTTTGACAGACAGACAGTCCTCTCTGAACTACAGGAAGATAGACAGACAGATATTCCCCTCTGAGTTACAGGCAGTTTGACAGACAGACAGTCCTCTCTGAGCTACAGGCAGTTTGACAGACAGACAGTCCTCTCTGAACTACAGGAAGATAGACAGACATTCCTCTCTGAGCTACAGGCAGTTTGACAGACAGACAGTCCTCTCTGAGCTACAGGCAGTTTGGCAGACAGACAGTCCTCTCTGAACTACAGGAAGATAGACAGACATTCCTCTCTGAGCTACAGGCAGTTTGACAGACAGACAGTCCTCTCTGAGCTACAGGCAGTTTGACAGACATACAGTCCTCTCTGAGCTACAAGCAGTTAGACAGACATACAGTCCTCTCTTCGCTACAGGCAGTTTGGCAGAATTACAGTAATCTCTGAGCTACAGGAAGTTAGACAGAGGCAGTTTGAAAGACAGACAGTCCTCTCTGAGCCACAGGCAGTTAGACAGACAGACAAACAGTCCTCTCTGAGCTACAAGCAGTTAGACAGACATACAGTCCTCTCTGAGCTACAAGCAGTTAGACAGACATATAGACCTCTCTTAGCTACAGGCAGTTTGTCATAATTACAGTAATCTCTGAGCTACAGGAAGTTAGACAGACAGAGGCAGTTTAACAGACAGACAGTCTCTCTGAGCTACAGGCAGTTAGACAGAGGCAGTTTGACAGACAAACAATTATCTCTGAGCTACAAGCAGTTAGACAGACAGAGGCAGTTTAACAGACAGACAGTCTCTCTGAGCTACAGGCAGTTAGACAGACAGACTGTCCTCTCTAAGATACAGGAAGTTAGACAGACAGACTGTCCTCTCTAAGCTACAGGAAGTTAGACAGGGGCAGTTTGACAGACAGACAGACAGACAGACAGTCATCTCTGAGCTACAGTCTGTTAGACAGACAGACCTCTCTGAGCTACAGGAAGTTAGACAGGGGCAGTTTGACAGACAGACAGTCCTCTCTGAGCTACAGGACGTTAGACAGAGGCAGTTAGACAGACAGACAGACAGTCATCTCTGAGCTACAGTCTGTTAGACAGACAGACCTCTCTGAGCTACAGGAAGTTAGACAGACAGACAGACAGTCCTCTCTGAGCCACAGGCAGTTTGACAGACAGACAGTCCTCTCTGAGCTACAGGAAGATAGACAGACATCAACTCTATCCAAGGTAGAGAATCCTGTTCTGGTCTATTTGTTGTCAAGTTGCACAGTTCCTTTAAGTTCTCAGAATGTTTCTGCTATCTGCGCTAAAAACCCTGCTCTTAGAAGAACAATACTCTTCCTGATTGTAAAATACGGTTACATGATTTATCATGACTAAAGTAATATCTATGAAACATATTCTAGAATATTTGTAATGTGAGGCATCACAATGATATGTTACAGAGCGTCCCTATTATATTTCACTGTGGAGAAGTGTATTCAATATCACTTGTAACAACTACACTACATCCAGATTGACATAAGATTACACAACCTATACCTTTACAGAACGTGTGTACCACATATCCATACCGCAAAGCTGTATACAGGAGATTCTAATCAGGGGGATACTTGTGGATTAGTACTGTGAAGGTACTACAGGGTTGGGCCAGGTACCTACAGTAGCCCACGTAGATTCATACAGTGGGGGTTTGGACAACAGTTGACACAGGGAGAACGGTACAAATCTGAGGAGCTCATACCTCACTTGCTGTTTGCAACTTGATCTGAAGGGACAGTTGACAAATCAACTTGATGAGCTACTAGACAAATAAAACAAAAAGAAGAATAAATAAATAAATAAATAAATCAACAAAAACATTATATATTTTGTTTAACATGAAATAATATAATGTTTTAAGTGGTTAAAGAACTATGCATCATACACATTCCTAGAGTACCAAAAAGGTTATTAAAAGAAGAGTGAGATAGGTGATCCTATATATTTCATGTTATATTCTGAGACTGCAAATACTAGAAGAATTAATTCCCACAGTGTTTTCTCTTTCAGTGCACTGTAGGAACATCTAACTAGTGTGGTCAACAGTGTGGTCGCCCTGACTGTTACAGACGCAGTCTGTCGAATCATGTTGCGTGGAATCTATTTAGGTTCACCATTTGGAAGAAACAAGAGGTAAAACAAAATGCTACTGTCTTCACAAGGTAGATGACCAGTAGTGTTGTTCTCCTGACAGATGACTAGTAGTGTTGTTCTCCTGACAGATGACCAGTAATGTGGTGTTGTTAAATTCTCCTGACAGATGACCAGTAGTATTGTGTTGTTACATTCTCCTGACAGATGACCAGTAGTGTTGTGTTGTTACATTCTCCTGACAGGTGACCAGTAGTATTGTGTTGTTACATTCTCCTGACAGGTGACCAGTAGTGTTGTGTTGTTACATTCTCCTGACAGGTGACCAGTAGTGTTGTGTTGTTACATTCTCCTGACAGGTGACCAGTAGTGTTGTGTTGTTACATTCTCCTGACAGGTGACCAGTAGTGTTGTGTTGTTACATTCTCCTGACAGGTGACCAGTAGTGTTGTGTTGTTACATTCTCCTGACAGATGACCAGTAGTATTGTGTTGTTACATTCTCCTGACAGATGACCAGTAGTGTTGTGTTGTTACATTCTCCTGACAGGTGACCAGTAGTGTTGTGTTGTTCTCCTGACAGGTGACCAGTAGTGTTGTGTTGTTCTCCTGACAGATGACCAGTAGTGTTGTGTTGTTACATTCTCCTGACAGGTGACCAGTAGTGTTGTGTTGTTCTCCTGACAGGTGACCAGTAGTGTTGTGTTGTTCTCCTGACAGATGACCAGTAGTGTTGTGTTGTTCTCCTGACAGGTGACCAGTAGTGTTGTGTTGTTCTCCTGACAGATGACCAGTAGTGTTGTGTTGTTCTCCTGACAGATGACCAGTAGTGTTGTGTTGTGTTGTTACATTCTCCTGACAGGTTACCAGTACTGTTGTGTTGTTACATTCTCCTGACAGGTGACCAGTAGTGTTGTGTTGTTACATTCTCCTGACAGATGACCAGTAGTGTTGTGTTGTTCTCCTGACAGATGACCAGTACTGTTGTGTTGTTCTCCTGACAGATGACCAGTAGTGTTGTGTTGTTACATTCTCCTGACAGGTGACCAGTAGTGTTGTGTTGTTCTCCTGACAGATGACCAGTAGTGTTGTGTTGTGTTGTTACATTCTCCTGACAGGTTACCAGTACTGTTGTGTTGTTACATTCTCCTGACAGGTGACCAGTAGTGTTGTGTTGTTACATTCTCCTGACAGATGACCAGTAGTGTTGTGTTGTTCTCCTGACAGATGACCAGTAGTGTTGTGTTGTTCTCCTGACAGATGACCAGTTGTGTTGTTACATTCTCCTGACAGGTGACCAGTAGTGTTGTGTTGTTCTCCTGACAGATGACCAGTAGTGTTGTGTTGTTCTCCTGACAGATGACCAGTAGTGTTGTGTTGTTACATTCTCCTGACAGGTGACCAGTAGTGTTGTGTTGTTCTCCTGACAGATGACCAGTAGTGTTGTGTTGTTCTCCTGACAGATGACCAGTAGTGTTGTGTTGTGTTGTTACATTCTCCTGACAGGTGACCAGTAGTGTTGTGTTGTTACATTCTCCTGACAGGTGACCAGTAGTGTTGTGTTGTTACATTCTCCTGACAGATGACCAGTAGTGTTGTGTTGTTACATTCTCCTGACAGATGACCAGTAGTGTTGTGTTGTTCTCCTGACAGATGACCAGTAGTGTTGTGTTGTTCTCCTGACAGATGACCAGTAGTGTTGTGTTGTTACATTCTCCTGACAGGTGACCAGTAGTGTTGTGTTGTTCTCCTGACAGATGACCAGTAGTGTTGTGTTGTGTTGTTACATTCTCCTGACAGATGACCAGTAGTGTTGTGTTGTTACATTCTCCTGACTGATGACAAGTAGTGTTGTGTTGTGTTGATACATTCTCCTGACAGATGACCAGTAGTGTTGTGTTATGTTGATACATTCTCCTGACAGATGACCAGTAGTGTTGTGTTGTGTTGTTACATTCTCCTGACAGATGACCAGTAGTGTTGTGTTGATACATTCTCCTGACAGATGACCAGTAGTGTTGTGTTATGTTGATACATTCTCCTGACAGATGACCAGTAGTGTTGTGTTGTGTTGTTACATTCTCCTGACAGATGACCAGTAGTGTTGTGTTGATACATTCTCCTGACAGATGACCAGTAGTGTTGTGTTGTTACATTCTCCTGACAGGTGACCAGTAGTGTTGTGTTGTTACATTCTCCTGACAGATGACCAGTAGTGTTGTGTTGTTACATTCTCCTGACAGATGACCAGTAGTGTTTTGTTGTGTTGTTACATTCTCCTGACAGATGACCAGTAGTGTTGTGTTGTGTTGTTACATTCTCCTGACAGGTGACCAGTAGTGTTGTGTTGTTACATTCTCCTGACAGATGACCAGTAGTGTTGTGTTGTTACATTCTCCTGACAGGTGACCAGTAGTGTTGTGTTGTTACATTCTCCTGACAGATGACCAGTAGTGTTGTGTTGTTACATTCTCCTGACAGATGACCAGTAGTGTTGTGTTGTTACATTCTCCTGACAGATGACCAGTAGTGTTTTGTTGTGTTGTTACATTCTCCTGACAGATTACCAGTAGTGTTGTGTTGTTCTCCTGACAGATGACCAGTAGTGTTGTGTTGTTCTCCTGACAGATGACCAGTAGTGTTGTGTTGTTACATTCTCCTGACAGGTGACCAGTAGTGTTGTGTTGTTCTCCTGACAGAAGACCAGTAGTGTTGTGTTGTTCTCCTGACAGATGACCAGTAGTGTTGTGTTGTTACATTCTCCTGACAGGTGACCAGTAGTGTTGTGTTGTTCTCCTGACAGATGACCAGTAGTGTTGTGTTGTGTTGTTACATTCTCCTGACAGATGACCAGTAGTGTTGTGTTGTTACATTCTCCTGACAGATGACAAGTAGTGTTGTGTTGTGTTGATACATTCTCCTGACAGATGACCAGTAGTGTTGTGTTGATACATTCTCCTGACAGATCACCAGTAGTGTTGTGTTGTTACATTCTCCTGACAGATGACCAGTAGTGTTGTGTTGTTACATTCTCCTGACAGATGACCAGTAGTGTTTTGTTGTGTTGTTACATTCTCCTGACAGGTGACCAGTAGTGTTTTGTTGTGTTGTTACATTCTCCTGACAGATGACCAGTAGTGTTGTGTTGTGTTGTGTTGTTACATTCTCCTGACAGGTGACCAGTAGTGTTGTGTTGTTACATTCTCCTGACAGATGACCAGTAGTGTTGTGTTGTTACATTCTCCTGACAGATGACCAGTAGTGTTGTGTTGATACATTCTCCTGACAGATCACCAGTAGTGTTGTGTTGTTACATTCTCCTGACAGATGACCAGTAGTGTTGTGTTGTTACATTCTCCTGACAGATGACCAGTAGTGTTTTGTTGTGTTGTTACATTCTCCTGACAGGTGACCAGTAGTGTTGTGTTGTTACATTCTCCTGACAGATGACCAGTAGTGTTGTGTTGTTACATTCTCCTGACAGATGACCAGTAGTGTTTTGTTGTGTTGTTACATTCTCCTGACAGATGACCAGTAGTGTTGTGTTGTGTTGTGTTGTTACATTCTCCTGACAGGTGACCAGTAGTGTTGTGTTGTTACATTCTCCTGACAGATGACCAGTAGTGTTGTGTTGTTACATTCTCCTGACAGATGACCAGTAGTGTTGTGTTCTTACATTCTCCTGACAGATGACCAGTAGTGTTGTGTTGTTACATTCTCTTGACAGATGACCAGTAATGTTGTGTTGTTACATTCTCCTGACAGATGACCAGTAGTGTTGTGTTGTTACATTCTCCTGACAGATGACCAGTAGTGTTGTGTTGTTACATTCTCCTGACAGATGACCAGTAGTGTTGTGTTGTTACATTCTCCTGACAGATGACCAGTAGTGTTGTGTTGTTACATTCTCCTGACAGATGACCAGTAGTATTGTGTTGTTACATTCTCCTGACAGATGACCAGTAGTGTTGTGTTGTTACATTCTCCTGACAGATGACCAGTAGTGTTGTGTTGTTACATTCTCCTGACAGATGACCAGTATTGTTGTGTTGTGTTGTTACATTCTCCTGACAGATGACTAGTAGTGTTGTGTTGTTACATTCTCCTGACAGATGACCAGTAGTGTTGTGTGGTTACATTCTCCTGACAGGTGACCAGTAGTGTTGTGTTGTTACATTCTCCTGACAGATGACCAGTAGTGTTGTGTTGTTACATTCTCCTGACAGATGACCAGTAGTGTTGTGTTGTTACATTCTCCTGACAGATGACCAGTAGTGTTGTGTTGTTACATTCTCCTGACAGATGACCAGTAGTGTTGTGTTGTTACATTCTCCTGACAGGTGACCAGTAGTGTTGTGTTGTTACATTCTCCTGACAGATGACCAGTAGTGTTGTGTTGTGTTGTTACATTCTCCTGACAGGTGACCAGTAGTGTTGTGTTGTTACATTCTCCTGACAGATGACCAGTAGTGTTGTGTTGTTACATTCTCCTGACAGATGACCAGTAGTGTTTTGTTGTGTTGTTACATTCTCCTGACAGATGACCAGTAGTGTTGTGTTGTGTTGTGTTGTGTTGTGTTGTTACATTCTCCTGACAGGTGACCAGTAGTGTTGTGTTGTTACATTCTCCTGACAGATGACCAGTAGTGTTGTGTTGTTACATTCTCCTGACAGATGACCAGTAGTGTTGTGTTCTTACATTCTCCTGACAGATGACCAGTAGTGTTGTGTTGTTACATTCTCTTGACAGATGACCAGTAATGTTGTGTTGTTACATTCTCCTGACAGATGACCAGTAGTGTTGTGTTGTTACATTCTCCTGACAGATGACCAGTAGTGTTGTGTTGTTACATTCTCCTGACAGATGACCAGTAGTGTTGTGTTGTTACATTCTCCTGACAGATGACCAGTATTGTTGTGTTGTGTTGTTACATTCTCCTGACAGATGACTAGTAGTGTTGTGT
Organism: Oncorhynchus kisutch; assembly: GCF_002021735.2. Taxonomy (NCBI): domain Eukaryota; kingdom Metazoa; phylum Chordata; class Actinopteri; order Salmoniformes; family Salmonidae; genus Oncorhynchus; species Oncorhynchus kisutch. Next base: position 81,897,007 of record NC_034184.2, read on the forward strand.
TGTTACATTCTCCTGACAGATGACCAGTAGTGTTGTGTGGTTACATTCTCCTGACAGGTGACCAGTAGTGTTGTGTTGTTACATTCTCCTGACAGATGACCAGTAGTGTTGTGTTGTTACATTCTCCTGACAGATGACCAGTAGTGTTGTGTTGTTACATTCTCCTGACAGATGACCAGTAGTGTTGTGTTGTGTTGTTACATTCTCCTGACAGATGACCAGTAGTGTTGTGTTGTTTCATTCTCCTGACCGGTGACCAGTAGTGTTGTGTTGTTGCATTCTCCTGACAGATGACCAGTAGTGTAGTGTTGTGTTGATACATTCTCCTGACAGATGACCAGTAGTGTTGTGTTGTGTTGTTACATTCTCCTGACAGATGACCAGTAGTGTTGTGTTGTTACATTCTCCTGACAGATGACCAGTAGTGTTGTGTTGTTACATTCTCCTGACAGATGACCAGTAGTGTTGTGTTGTTACATTCTCCTGGCAGATGACCAGTAGTGTTGTGTTGTTACATTCTCCTGGCAGATGACCAGTAGTGTTGTGTTGTTACATTCTCCTGACATACCAGCACCACACTTCCTCTAGGAAACCTCAGTGGGATTATTCCCCATAAATCTCCTCACCGGTCCGTACGGTAAACACACAACAATCCCACTGCTGTCCGCATCTCTTCTCCATCCGATAACAAAGAAAGAAACTGCCTAAGTCCCTTTTACATGCTCTGCAATGTTCTCGCCAGATATAAACCCAAGACACATACCGTATAGCACACTCTGGCTTCTATACCTATACATCTGCTTGGCTAGAGCTCTCCATGGAAATACAGGGACAGGTTTTTTTTGCAAGACGGTCGCCACATCCTCAGCACATCTGCACACTGGATTAACTTGAGTTTGCCTGAAATCAATCTACATAAACCGCTCCGTGAAACCTCCCTCTTTTCTTCCACCAAGCACAGATAGAATTTTTGAATCCCTAGAAGCGCCACGCATAATTAAAACAGAGGGGATCAGCAAAGGTATATTGAAACGGGATAGAAGAAAGAGAGACGAGGGAGAGGGAGAGAAAGAGATAGGCTCTCTATCTTTATACTGCTCTCGTGTAGAGATTCCGCATCTGGGGGGCTCAAGTGAGGGGCAAAAGGGTGGGGTGGTGGTGAGGGGGATATTGTAATGGAGTCACAGAATGTCGCAGCACAACCATGTCTGCCGACTACGCCAGAAAATCAAACTTCCTGTTTTGAAGGTGTCCTCTTTTCTCTCTTTCACAAAAAAAGAGAGAGTGAATAAAGGAAGAAAAAAAAGATATATACTGTATATATTTGTGTTTGTTTAAAAAAAAATCTAGATTATTAAAGGTTTTAACACAGATGAACTCTAGGCAGGAAAAGCTCCCACCTGGGGGATCTGGCCTCCACTGACACAGCTAGTACACTCACTGTATGACTACTGTATATTTGAGGAGTATCTGTAAAGAGATATGTTTCATCTTAGTTGGAGGTATAGCCTACCTTGGTTTCGGTTAGCAACACCTAGGGATGAGACATTCGGCCGAACTGAATGCAATCGGGAGAAACCATAAGTTATTAGGTGCAATGGCTATAGTGGACATCAGATTCATAAACAGTACTAGAAGTTCTAATACAGTTTGACTGATGGGGCAGACAACTAGACACACCGGCTTTACTCAGAACAACTCAGAACAACAGAATGACTGACAAGCCTGTACAGGGACAAGCAGTAGATGCATCCCAACACCAGTCCCAGACCATGTCACAGATGATGCGATTGTGTCGTTTCATGACTCACTTGAGTGTGTGCATCGATGGCAATGATGAATAAACATAAACAACAACAACAACAAAAATATATAACAAACGACAGTCTCTACTTGAGATTCTCTCTGATATGTAGTGGGACAATAACTTATGCAAACATAAGGGTTGGTTCAAGTGTCACAGGCATTTTGTTGAGTTCATCAAATTAATGCAATCAATATCTAATTACAGTGATTTCAGGTCGAGGAATCACAAAGAATAAATCATGTGGTGTCTCAGGAATTGGAATGACTGATAGTTATGGTGTAACCTCATAATTACATACAATTCTGTATTTCTGTGATGGGGATTTTACAGGTGGTGTTTGTTGTTTGTGGTCAGTTGGGTGAAGGAGCAGTGTTGAGCCGAGACAGAAGGGAGGTCTTGTTACTTGTTCTAGCATTGTAATCGTTCATTAAAGCAGCAATACGTCTCTGTGTTACAGTATCCTTGATGTCAGTGTGGTCAGGTAGTCATGTGATCATTAGTGACCAGTGGTGTCACAGCAAGCAATTTAACTACCGTGTGATTGGATAGTGAACCGTACTGTGTGGCGTGTCTAATCATTTGAAATTCATTCAGTTTGGTTAAAGATAAGGGTAATGCTTTTAAAATAAAGTGTTTGGGTATGCATGCACTCAGGCACATAGACATACAGTTAGTTTATGCTGTAGTGTTTGACTACATTTCTATCCAAACCCAGTTCTAAATAAGTTGTACATTTAATAATTGCCACAAGTTCGAATTCAGTTAAGATGCTCTAAATGAGAAGTGACATATATACTCAATGCTCTCATAATGAAATGAATGCTCTCATAATGAAATGAATGCTCCTATAATTAAATGAATGCTCTAATAATGAAATGAATGCTCTCATAATGAAATGAATGCTCTCATAATGAAATGAATGCTCCTATAATTAAATGAATGCTCCTATAATTAAATGAATGCTCTCATAATGAAATGAATGCTCCTATAATTAAATGAATGCTCTCATAATGAAATGAATGCTCCTATAATTAAATGAATGCTCTAATAATGAAATGAATGCTCTCATAATGAAATGAATGCTCTCATAATGAAATTAATGCTCTCATAATGAAATGAATGCTCCTATAATTAAATGAATGCTCTCATAATGAAATGAATGCTCCTATAATTAAATGAATGCTCCTATAATTAAATGAATGCTCTAATAATGAAATGAATGCTCTAATAATGAAATGAATGCTCTCATAATGAAATGAATGCTCTCATAATGAAATGAATGCTCCTATAATTAAATGAATGCTCTCATAATGAAATGAATGCTCTCATAATGAAATGAATGCTCCTATAATTAAATGAATGCTCCTATAATTAAATGAATGCTCTAATAATGAAATGAATGCTCTAATAATGAAATGAATGCTCTCATAATGAAATGAATGCTCCTATAATTAAATGAATGCTCTCATAATGAAATGAATGCTCTCATAATGAAATGAATGCTCTCATAATGAAATGAATGCTCTAATAATGAAATGAATGCTCTCATAATGAAATGAAATGAGCTCAGATAACAAATTATATATATTACACATATTATACATATGCATATATATATATATATATATATATATATATATATATATATATATATATATATATATATATATATATACAGTGCCTTGCGAAAGTATTCGGCCCCCTTGAACTTTGCGACCTTTTGCCACATTTCAGGCTTCAAACATAAAGATATAAAACTGTATTTTTTTGTGAAGAATCAACAACAAGTGGGACACAATCATGAAGTGGAATGACATTTATTAGATATTTCAAACTTTTTTAACAAATCAAAAACTTAAAAATTGGGCGTGCAAAATTATTCAGCCCCTTTACTTTCAGTGCAGCAAACTCTCTCCAGAAGTTCAGTGAGGATCTCTGAATGATCCAATGTTGACCTAAATGACTAATGATGATAAATACAATCCACCTGTGTGTAATCAAGTCTCCGTATAAATGCACCTGCACTGTGATAGTCTCAGAGGTCCGTTAAAAGTGCAGAGAGCATCATGAAGAACAAGGAACACACCAGGCAGGTCTGAGACACTGTTGTGAAGAAGTTTAAAGCCGGATTTGGATAAAACGTTATGTTTGGCGTAAAAGCAACACAGCTCATCACCCTGAACACACCAGCCCCACTGTCAAACATGGTGGTGGCAGCATCATGGTTTGGGCCTGCTTTTCTTTAGCAGGGACAGGGAAGATGGTTAAAATTGATGGAGGGGATCAGCAAAGGTATATTGAAACGGGATAGAAGAAATTGGGATGGATGGAGCCAAATACAGGACCATTCTGGAAGAAAACCTGATGGAGTCTGCAAAAGACCTGAGACTGGGACGGAGATTTGTCTTCCAACAAGACAATGATCCAAAACATAAAGCAAAATCTACAATGGAATTGTTCAAAAATAAACATATCCAGGTGTTAGAATGGCCAAGTCAAAGTCCAGACCTGAATCCAATCGAGAATCTGTGGAAAGAACTGAAAACTGCTGTTCACAAATGCTCTCCATCCAACCTCACTGAGCTCGAGCTGTTTTGCAAGGAGGAATGGGAAAAAATGTCAGTCTCTCGATGTGCAAAACTGATAGAGACATACCCCAAGCGACTTACAGCTGTAATCGCAGCAAAAGGTGGCGCTACAAAGTATTAACTTAAGGGGGCTGAATAATTTTGCACGCCCAATTTTTCAGTTTTTGATTTGTTAAAAAAGTTTGAAAAAGCCTATAAATGTCGTTCCACTTCATGATCGTGTCCCACTTGTTGTTGATTCTTCACAAAAAAATACAGTTTTATATCTTTATGTTTGAAGCCTGAAATGTGGCAAAAGGTCGCAAAGTTCAAGGGGGCCGAATACTTTCGCAAGGCACTGTATATATATATATTGCTTTAATGGCTGCATTAGGGCGATTCTGGCTGGCTTAATAAACCTGAAATAAAGTTGATGGAAGGTCAATAAATAATTAAAGTACTTCCAAACAACAATATGAAAAAGTGTTTTCTGTTCTGAGGGTAGATCTGGGGGTAGTTCTATTCCAGGATATTTAGCTGTGTTCTGCTTGGTTCCTTTATTTATTTTAGAGAACATAGCTACATACCCACAATTTCAGTTTGTTTTCCCTCAACTTCATCCCTGGTGTGGCTATAGAACCAAAATTGAGTAGTGTTTTGTGTTGTGGCTATAGAACCAAAACTGGGTAGTGTTTTGTGTTGTGGCTATAGAACCAAAATTGAGTAGTGTTTTGTGTTGTGGCTATAGAACCAAAACTGGGTAGTGTTTTGTGTTGTGGCTATAGAACCAAAATTGGGTAGTGTTTTGTGTTGTGGCTATAGAACCAAAACTGGGTAGTGTTTTGTGTTGTGGCTATAGAACCAAAACTGGGTAGTGTTTTGTGTTGTGGCTATAGAACCAAAATTGGGTAGTGTTTTGTGTTGTGGCTATAGAACCAAAATTGGGTAGTGTTTTGTGTTGTCAGAACCAACACTTTGTTGTGTTTCCCTGGTGTGGTTACAGAACTGGCTACAGAACCAAAACTGGGTGGTGTTTCCCTGGTGTGGCTATAGAACTGGCTACAGAACCAAAACTGGGTGATGTTTCCCTGGTGTGGCTTTAGAAGCAAAACTGGGTAGTGTTGTGTCTTGGCTAAAGAACCAAAACTGGGTAGTGTTTTGTTGTGTTGTGGCTACAGAACCCCAACTGGGTAGTGTTTTGTTGTGTTGTGGCTACAGAACCCAAACTGGGTAGTGTTTTGTGGCTACAGAACCCAAACTGGGTAGTGTTTTGTTGTGTCTTGGCTACAGAACCAAAACTGGGTAGTGTTTTGTTGTGTTGTGGATACAGAACCAAAACTGGGTAGTGTGTTGTGTTGTGGCTACAGAACCCAAACTGGGTAGTGTTTTGTTGTGTCTTGGCTACAGAACCAAAAGTGGGTAGTGTTTTGTGTTGTGGTTACAGAACCCAAACTGGGTAGTGTTTTGTGTTGTGGCTACAGAACCAAAACTGGGTAGTGTTTTGTGTTGTGGCTACAGAACCAAAACTGGGTAGTGTTTTGTGTTGTGGCTACAGAACCAAAACTGGGTAGTGTTTTGTTGTGTTGTGGATACAGAACGAAAACTGGGTAGTGTGTTATGTTGTGGCTACAGAACCCAAACTGGGTAGTGTTTTGTTGTGTCTTGGCTACAGAACCAAAAGTGGGTAGTGTTTTGTGTTGTGGTTACAGAACCCAAACTGGGTAGTGTTTTGTGTTGTGGCTACAGAACCAAAACTGGGTAGTGTTTTGTGTTGTGGCTACAGAACCAAAACTGGGTAGTGTTTTGTGTTGTGGCTACAGAACCAAAACTGGGTAGTGTTTTGTTGTGTTGTGGCTACAGAACCAAAACTGGGTAGTGTGTTGTGTTGTGGCTACAGAACCCAAACTGGGTAGTGTTTTGTTGTGTTGTGGCTACAGAACCAAAACTGGGTAGTGTGTTGTTGTGTTGTGGCTACAGAACCCAAACTGGGTAGTGTTTTGTTGTGTCTTGGCTACAGAACCCAAATTGGGTAGTGTTTTGTGTTGTGGTTACAGAACCCAAACTGGGTAGTGTTTTGTTGTGTCTTGGCTACAGAACCCAAACTGGGTAGTGTGTTGTGTTGTGGCTACAGAACCCAAACTGGGTAGTGTGTTGTGTTGTGGCTACAGAACCAAAACTGGGTAGTGTGTTGTGTTGTGGCTACAGAACCAAAACTGGGTAGTGTTTTGTGTTGTGGCTACAGAACCCAAACTGGGTAGTGTGTTGTGTTGTGGCTACAGAACCAAAACGGGGTAGTGTTTTGTGTTGTGGCTACAGAACCCAACCTGGGTAGTGTTTTGTGTTGTGGTCGTTAGGTGGGAGGGTGCTTCTGCAGGTATAGAGACAGAAAGTCAGCATCTCTTGAGAGCTTCATTGCCTACAGGCCTGTGAATGAACGATACAGACATGGCCCTAAGTCAGTCAGTCAGTGTGCCCTTTATGGGAGTCCCACCCACAGACAGACAGACAGGATGTAACACAGACATTCCCCACTAGGATTCTGAGAGAGCAGCCATGGTCTGGCTAGGTGTTGGGTTGGGGAGGCTATAGGGAGGGGGTGATGTGTGAGAGGTGTATGTATATACAGTATGTATATCTATGGAGAACATGCATGCAGCACAGGCAGGAGACAACATTGAACTCATTCAGCTCTCTAAGGTTGGGGTGGAGGGGTGGAGGGAGGGAGGGTGTCCACTTGGTTCCATGCTCATTTCTGAAGCCAAATATCTCTGAATTTTCATAAGAAACGGTTTCTTATTGTTTGGATCAAATTATACTTTTATGTTAGACTGAGCTCAGTTGTGGTAACTGTTGTGGTTCAGAGTTCAGTGCCAACTAGCGAGTTCATTTTACCAGCATATTGTCATTGTAAATATGCTGATACCATTGTAAATATTAAACATGGCAACATCCCAATACTTATAAAGAGCTTCCTTTAGTCGTCTTCTTCACTTCCTGAATGCTGACACATAAAAAGACTGGGTAGGTCTGATAGTAATACTGCTCTAATATATCTAGTTCCTAGTTATCTTGTTCCTGGTTATCTAGTCCTAGTTATCTAGTCCTAGTTATCTGGTTCTAGTTATCTAGACCTAGTTATCTAGTCCTAGTTATCTAGTTATAGGTATCTAGTCCTAGTTATCTAGACCTAGTAATCTAGTCCTGGTTATCTAGTTATCTAGTCCTAGTTATCTAGTTATCTAGACCTAGTTATCTAGTTATCTACTCCTAGTTATCTAGTCCTAGTTATCTAGACCTAGTTATCTAGTTGTCTAGTTATCTAGTCATAGTTATCTAGTCCTAGTTATCTAGTTATCTAGACCTAGTTATCTAGACCTAGTTATCTAGTTGTCTAGTTATCTAGTCATAGTTATCTAGTTATCTAGACCTAGTTATCTAGTCCAGTTATCTAGTTATTTAGACCTAGTTATCTAGTCCTAGTTATCTAGATATCTAGGCCTAGTTATCTAGTTATCTAGTCCTAGTTATCTAGTCCTAGTTATCTAGTTGTCTAGTTATCTAGTTATTTAGACCTAGTTATCTAGTCCTAGTTATCTAGATATCTAGGCCTAGTTATCTAGTTATCTAGACCTAGTTATCTAGACCTAGTTGTCTAGTTATATAGACCAGGTTATCTAGTCCTAGTTATCTAGTCCTAGTTATCTAGTTATCTAGACCTAGTAATCTAGTCCTAGTTATCTAGTCCTAGTTATCTTGTCCTAGTTATCTAGTTATATATACCTAGTTATCTTGTCCTAGTTATCTAGTTATATAGACCTAGTTATCTAGTTATCTAGTCATAGTTATCTAGTCCAAGTTATCTAGACCTAGTTATCTAGACCTAGTTATCTAGTTATCTAGTCCTAGTTATCTAGTTATCTAGACCTAGTTATCTAGTTATCTAGACAATTATCTAGTGCTAGTTATCTAGTCCTAGTTATCTAGTTATCTAGACCTAGTTATCTAGTCCTAGTTATCTAGTCCTAGTTATCTAGTTATATAGACCTAGTTATCTAGTTATCTAGTCATTGTTATCTAGTCCGAGTTATCTAGACCTAGTTATCTAGACCTAGTTATCTAGTTATCTAGTCCTAGTTATCTAGTTATCTAGTCCTAGTTACCTAGTTATCTAGACCTAGTTATCTAGTTATATAGACCAGGTTATCTAGTCCTAGTTATCTAGTCCTAGTTATCTAGTTATCTAGTCCTAGTTATCTAGACCTAGTTATCTAGTTATCTAGTCCTAGTTATCTAGTCCTAGTTATCTAGTCCTAGTTTTCTAGTCCTAGTTATCTAGTCCTAGTTATCTAGTTATCTAGTCCTAGTTATCTAGTCCTAGTTATATAGTCCTAGTTATCTAGTTATCTAGACCTAGTTATCTAGTCCTAGTTATCTAGTCCTAGTTTTCTAGTCCTAGTTATCTAGTCCTAGTTATCTAGTTATCTAGTCCTAGTTATCTAGTCCTAGTTATCTAGTTATCTAGACCTAGTTATCTAGTCCTAGTTATCTAGTCCTAGTTATCTAGTTATCTAGTCCTAGTTATCTAGTTATCTAGACCTAGTTATCTAGTTGTCTAGTTATCTAGTCATAGTTATCTAGTCATAGTTATCTAGTTATCTAGACCTAGTTATCTAGTCTAGTTATCTAGTTATTTAGACCTAGTTATCTAGTCCTAGTTATCTAGATATCTAGGCCTAGTTATCTAGTTATCTAGTCCTAGTTATCTAGTCCTAGTTATCTAGTTGTCTAGTTATCTAGTTATTTAGACCTAGTTATCTAGTCCTAGTTATCTAGATATCTAGGCCTAGTTATCTAGTTATCTAGTCCTAGTTATCTAGTTATCTAGACCTAGTTATCTAGACCTAGTTGTCTAGTTATATAGACCAGGTTATCTAGTCCTAGTTATCTAGTCCTAGTTATCTAGTTATCTAGACCTAGTAATCTAGTCCTAGTTATCTAGTCCTAGTTATCTTGTCCTAGTTATCTAGTTATATATACCTAGTTATCTTGTCCTAGTTATCTAGTTATATAGACCTAGTTATCTAGTTATCTAGTCATAGTTATCTAGTCCAAGTTATCTAGACCTAGTTATCTAGTCTTAGTTATCTAGTTATCTAGACCTAGTTATCTAGTCCTAGTTATCTAGTCCTAGTTATCTAGTTATATAGACCTAGTTATCTAGTTATCTAGTCCTAGTTATCTAGTCCTAGTTATCTAGTTGTCTAGTTATCTAGTTATTTAGACCTAGTTATCTAGTCCTAGTTATCTAGATATCTAGGCCTAGTTATCTAGTTATCTAGTCCTAGTTATCTAGTTATCTAGACCTAGTTATCTAGACCTAGTTGTCTAGTTATATAGACCAGGTTATCTAGTCCTAGTTATCTAGTCCTAGTTATCTAGTTATCTAGACCTAGTAATCTAGTCCTAGTTATCTAGTCCTAGTTATCTTGTCCTAGTTATCTAGTTATATATACCTAGTTATCTTGTCCTAGTTATCTAGTTATATAGACCTAGTTATCTAGTTATCTAGTCATAGTTATCTAGTCCTAGTTATCTAGATATCTAGGCCTAGTTATCTAGTTATCTAGTCCTAGTTATCTAGTCCTAGTTATCTAGTTGTCTAGTTATCTAGTTATTTAGACCTAGTTATCTAGTCCTAGTTATCTAGATATCTAGGCCTAGTTATCTAGTTATCTAGTCCTAGTTATCTAGTTATCTAGACCTAGTTATCTAGACCTAGTTGTCTAGTTATATAGACCAGGTTATCTAGTCCTAGTTATCTAGTCCTAGTTATCTAGTTATCTAGACCTAGTAATCTAGTCCTAGTTATCTAGTCCTAATTATCTTGTCCTAGTTATCTAGTTATATATACCTAGTTATCTTGTCCTAGTTATCTAGTTATATAGACCTAGTTATCTAGTTATCTAGTCATAGTTATCTAGTCCAAGTTATCTAGACCTAGTTATCTAGACCTAGTTATCTAGTTATCTAGACAATTATCTAGTCCTAGTTATCTAGTCCTAGTTATCTAGTTATCTAGACCTAGTTATCTAGTCCTAGTTATCTAGTCATAGTTATCTAGTCCGAGTTATCTAGACCTAGTTATCTAGACCTAGTTATCTAGTTATCTAGTCCTAGTTATCTAGTTATCTAGTCCTAGTTATCTAGTTATCTAGACCTAGTTATCTAGTTATATAGACCAGGTTATCTAGTCCTAGTTATCTAGTCCTAGTTATCTAGTTATCTAGACATAATTATCTAGTCCTAGTTATCTAGTCCTAGTTATCTAGTTATCTAGTCCTAGTTATCTAGTTATCTAGTCCTAGTTATCTAGACCTAGTTATCTAGTTATCTAGTCCTAGTTATCTAGTCCTAGTTTTCTAGTCCTAGTTATCTAGTCCTAGTTATCTAGTTATCTAGTCCTAGTTATCTAGTTATCTAGTCCTAGTTATCTAGTCCTAGTTATCTAGTCCTAGTTATCTAGTTATCTAGACATAATTATCTAGTCCTAGTTATCTAGTCCTAGTTATCTAGTTATCTAGACCTAGTTATCTAGTCCTAGTTATCTAGTCCTAGTTATCTAGTTATCTAGTCCTAGTTATCTAGTCCTAGTTATCTAGTCCTTTGGATATCTGCAGTCATGGAGATACAGACTGTAGTTTAGGAAAAGGAAACTATTCAAACACTAATGGGATGCTTTCCATATAAACTGCTTTTTGTCTATTGGTTTCCCCCAAGTAGAGAGGGTTCTAGCCAGATAAATAGATTGATGGATAGACTGATGTGGAATGAGCAGGGGCGCTTTTACTTGTTCAACACTTGGGTGCATCCTAAATGACATCCCCTATACCCTACATAGTGCACTACTTTTGACCAGAGCTCTATGGACCTTGGTCAAAAGCAGTGCACTTTACAGAACATAGGGGGACGCATCCTTGGTGTGTGTGTGTGTCTTCTGTTATTCTCCTGAGTCCCAGTCGGCTGCTGTAGTAACTGTAGATTGTGTCTCTAGACGTCTCTCTCTGTGCTCCAGGGGCCACTGGCTTCAGCAGATAATACTCATACTGAAATGACCCCCCGGATATTATCCCACCACTGAGGTCAGGGCATATTAATAAACTCTATATGGCATTTATTTATAATGCAAAAAGGGGGTGGGGGAAATGGTGTTTTGTATGCATGCTCAGGTGTGTGGCTGCAATCTAGGCTTAACTTGTTGAAGGTGAATTAGTCCACCTCCACACGTAGCCTTCTAGACAACATGGCAGAAAGCTATTGTCATTTCCTTCAGAGAGGGGAAAAAAAGGGGAATTGAACTAAACCCTGGCATAATGAACACTTACAAATCAATTATGACTGATCCTTCACTTAAATTAATAATGGGAGGACCTAAATCAGAAATGAACATTTAAAACCACGTGGACTTTAGGGATGGATATGATCAGGCATAGTAAAGCAGCAAGCAGTTTCTGTGTGGGTGCGGTGTGGGTGGGGGGGGGTCTGCTTCATTTACTTACTAACTGGACCAATGTTACTGGGGATGCCTGTAAGAGAAAGACAAAACAGTTGGGAAATTAGTCTTTTACATTTAATTCTACATTAACAAATTGTATATTGCAGTTAAGGACATTGTTTGTATTCATTTCAACACATTGAATGTAATCTAGTAAATACAATCGCACGCACGCCAGCGGCAGAGAGACTAGCTGTTAAAGCATTGGGCCAGTAACCGAAAGGTCGCTGGTTTGAATACCCGAGCTGACAAGGTGAAGAATCTGTCAATGTGACTTTGAGCAAGGCTCTTAACCCTAATTTGTTCCAGGGGCCGCTGTACTACTATGGTTTAACTCTTTAGTTAAAACTATACTAAATATATTAATATGTCACAAAATAAGTGATTAAAAAACACTGTTTTGCAAGGTCTACAGTAACTTCAACTGCATGTCTGGGGTAGCACACTGGTGTAGCCGGAGGACAGCTAGCTTCCGTCCCCCTCTGGCTACATTGACTTCAATACAAAACCTGGGAGGCTCGTAGGCCTCAGCCCCTTCCATAGACATACATGGTAATTATGATACTTCTGGAGGATGGCCTCCAACCAATCAAAACTTTTGCAGTATGAACGGGCATGTTGCCCATTGAATCATAGAATTAGGATCAGAAAATGAACCTTGTGTGTTGTATTGGGATAGTGCCACAGAGCATTATGGGGGTTCTATGTGTTGAGAAGCTTGGTGACATTGTTGGAGACAGATTAAGAGTGAAGAGTGATAGTTTAGCATTTTTTAAAATTATTATTCAATTAAAATTTGTTTTTTCAAAATACAGGAGACGGAAGAGGTGTATTATAAATAGTTTTCTTGGTTTTAGAAATGTATTTGTGTGTCCATTTAGTGCTATTTATTTAACATTTTTAGAAGTTAGCTGTGCTAACTTCAGTAGCTAGCTAGCAGTTCTCTCCGCCAGAATGATAGAATGGCCAACGCTGCTGAAAATGTTGTGGACATTCTGTTGAAAAACAATCTTTCATTCTCTGGGGTACACGGAAAAGTGTGCGAATTAAAAGTGAAGGTCGACCTCTGCCTGAGATCAGTTTCATGAAGAAGGATGAAAAGGTGAGAATTAAAAGTGAGGGTCGACCTCTGCCTGAGATCAGTTTCATGAAGAAGGATGAAAAGGTGTGAATTAAAAGGGAGGGTCGACCTCTGCCTGAGATCAGTTTCATGAAGAAGGATGAAAAGTGAGGGTGTTCAATACTAACTGGTATCACTGCATTTCAGTGCTAGTTGCGTCACTACAGACCCTGATTCTATTACAGGCTGTATCACAACCAGCCGTGATTGGGAGTCCCACAAGGCGGCGCACAACTTGGCACAGCATCATCCGCGTTATGGTTTTGTCGGGGTAGGCCGTCATTGTAAATAGAAATGTGTTCTTAACTGACTTGCCTAGTTAAAAACATTTTTAAAAAAGAGGTAAGTGCACGCTTTACTTGCTGAACATATCAAACTTTCAACTGTCTTTTCTAGGATGTCGATGAGTGTAGTCTGGACCAGGGGTCTGAACGTGAATGGAAAGGCACTGGAGCAACGAACCGCCCTTGCTGTCTCTGCCTGGCCAGTTACTCTCTCTCCACCGGGATTCTCTACCTCTAACCCTGTTACAGGGGCTGACGTGAACTTCCTGTCGGGGTTTGGCGCCCCCTTCGGGTTTGTGCCGTGGGGGAGATCTTCATGGGCTATACTCAGCCTTGTTTCAGGGTAGTAAGTTGGTGGTTTGAAGATATCCCTCTGTCCCTTAAGCATGCTCCCTCTAATTCTCTCTCTCTCCCTCTCCCTCCCCTCCCGGAGGACCTGAGCCCTGGGACCATGCCTCAGGACTACCTGGCCTGATGATTCCTTGCTGTCCCCAGTCCACCTGGCCGTGCTGCTGCTCCAGTTTCAACTGTTCTGCCTGCGGCTATGGAACCCTGACCTGTTCACTGGACGTGCTACCTGTCCCAGACCTGCTGTTTTCAACTCTCTCTCTCTCTACTGCACCTGCTGTCTCTAACTCTGAATGCTCGGCTAAAAAAAGCCAACTGACATTTACCCATGAGGTTCTGACCTGTTGTACCCTCTACAACCACTGTGATTATAATTAGTATGAACTACCTGACTGAGTCTCTAATACCAACATGTTTCAAGTAGACCACCATAGTCCCTATGCCCAAGAACATTAAGGCAACCTGCCTAAATAACTACCGACACGTAACACGCACGTCTGTAGCCATGAAGTGCTTTGAAAGGCTGGTCATGGTTCACATCAACACCATTATCCCAGAAACCCTAGATCCACTCTAATTTGCATACCGCACCAACAGATCCACTCTAATTTGAATACCGCACCAACAGATCCACTCTAATTTGCATACCGCACCAACAGATCCACTCTAATTTGCATACCGCACCAACAGATCCACTCTAATTTGCATACCGCACCAACAGATCCACTCTAATTTGCATACCGCACCAACAGATCCACTCTAATTTGCATTCCGCACCAACAGATCCAATCTAATTTGCATACCGCACCAACAGTTCCAATCTAATTTGCATACCGCACCAACAGGTCCACAGATGATGCAATCTCTATTGCACTCCACACTGCCCTTTCCCACCTGGACAAAAGGATCACCTACGTGAGAATGATATTCATTGACTACAGCTCAGCGTTCAACACCACAGTGCTCTCAAAGCTCATCACTAAGCTAAGAACCCTGGGACTAAACACCTCCCTCTGCACCTGGATCTTGGACTTCCTGACAGGCCGTCCCCAGGTGGTAAGGGGAGGTAACAATGCATCCGCACGCTGATCCTCAACACGGGGGCCCCTGAGCGGTGCGTTCTCAATCGCCTCCTGTACTCCCTGTTCACTCCCTGTTCACATGACTGCACGGCCAGGCATGACTCCAACACCATCATTAAGTTTGCCGATGACACAACAGTGGTGGCCTGATCACAGAGAACGATGAGACAGCCTATAGGCACGAGGTCAGAGACTTGGCTGTGTGGTGCCAGGATAACAACCTCTCCCTCAACATGATCAAGACAAAAGAGATGATTGTGGACTACAGGAAAAGGAGGACCGAGCACGCCCCCATTCTCATCGACAGGGCTGTAGTGGAGCATGTTGAGAGCTTCAAGATCCTTGGTGTCCAGATCACCAACAAACTATCATGGTCCAAACACACCAAGACAGTCGTGAAGAGGGCATGACAAAGCCTATGCTCGCTCAGGAGACAGAAAAGATTTGGCGTGGGTCCTCAGATTCTCAAAAAGTTCTACAGCTACACCATCGAGAGCATTTTAATTTATTTTTTAGGGTTGAATTGAAACAATAGCTATTGATGACTTTGATGACCATATAGACCTAAATAGTATAGATAGTATAGAAGATACATACCTCTTCAATTATACTATTTAGGTCTATATGGTCATCAAAGTCATCAATAGCTATTGTTTCAATTCAACCCAACCCAGGATTTAAAAAATAAATAAAAAACACATATAGGCCTAGGGATTACAGCTTTTTGTTGATTTCCAATGTAATCATTAATATGTAGGATTCATGTCTCCATCCCAAATCAAATCAGATGTTATTTGTCACATGCTCCGAATACAACAGGTGTAGTAGATCTTACCGAACACAACAGGTGTAGTAGACCTTACCGAATACAACAGGTGTAGTAGACCTTACCGAACACAACAGGTGTAGTAGATCTTACCGAACACAACAGGTGCAGTAGATCTTACCGAATACAACAGGTGTAGTAGATCTTACCGAACACAACAGGTGCAGTAGATCTTACCGAATACAACAGGTGTAGTAGACCTTACCGAACACAACAGGTGCAGTAGACCTTACCGAACACAACAGGTGTAGTAGACCTTACCGAACACAACAGGTGTAGTAGACCTTACCGAACACAACAGGTGTAGTAGACCTTACCGAACACAACAGGTGTAGTAGACCTTACCGAATACAACAGGTGTAGTAGACCTTATCGAACACAACAGGTGTAGTAGACCTTACCGAACACAACAGGTGTAGTAGACCTTACCGAACACAACAGGTGTAGTAGACCTTACCGAATACAACAGGTGTAGTAGACCTTACCGAACACAACAGGTGTAGTAGACCTTACCGTACACAACAGGTGTAGTAGACCTTACCGAATACAACAGGTGTAGTAGACCTTACCGAACACAACAGGTGTAGTAGACCTTACCGAACACAACAGGTGTAGTACACCTTACCGAACACAACAGGTGTAGTAGACCTTACCGAACACAACAGGTGTAGTAGACCTTACCGAACACAACAGGTGTAGTAGACCTTACCGAACACAACAGGTGTAGTAGACCTTACCGAACACAACAGGTGTAGTAGACCTTACCGAACACAACAGGTGTAGTAGACCTTACCGAACACAACAGGTGTAGTAGACCTTACCGAACACAACAGGTGTAGTAGACCTTACCGAACACAACAGGTGTAGTAGACCTTACCGAACACAACAGGTGTAGTAGACCTTACCGAACACAACAGGTGTAGTAGACCTTACCGAACACAACAGGTGTAGTAGACCTTACCGAACACAACAGGTGTAGTAGACCTTACCGAACACAACAGGTGTAGTAGACCTTACCGAACACAACAGGTGTAGTAGACCTTACCGTACACAACAGGTGTAGTAGACCTTACCGAACACAACAGGTGTAGTAGACCTTACCGAACACAACAGGTGTAGTAGACCTTACCGAACACAACAGGTGTAGTAGACCTTACCGAATACAACAGGTGTAGTAGACCTTACCGAACACAACAGGTGTACAGTGAAATGCTCACTAACAAGCCCTTACCCAAAAAATGCAGTTCAAGAAACAGTTAAGAAAATATTTACTGAATAAAATAATTAAAATTAAAAAGTAACACAATAAAAATGTCGATAACGAGGCTATATACAGGGTGTTCCCGGTACAGAGTCAATGTGTGGAGGTACAGGTTAGTCAAGTTATTTTGTAGTTAGGTAGGGGTGAAGTGACTATGCATAGATAGAAAACTGCGAAAAGCAGCAGTGTAAAAAAGTAAATATTAGTTAAAGAATAGGAATGAATCAAATCCGACTTTATTTAGATTTACTCCCATTCTTAACTTATATTTTTGGCTGAGATAGACTTGTGAATCCAACATATCAATGATTCATTTGTAGACAAACTGGATATTGAGTTGTGTTGTCATGCAGTACTTTAACGTGGACACTTCAGTCATTTATCAGAGGCTCTCATCCGAATTGATTTAATACGTTTTAGAATGAGGCTGTAATGCAACAAAATGTGGAAAAAGTCAAGGGGGTCTGAATACTTTCTGAATGCACTGTATATTTATGAGTTCTTGTGTGTGTGTGTGTGTGTGTGTGTGTGTGTGTGTGTGTGTGTGTGTGTGTGTGTGTGTGTGTGTGTGTGTGTGTGTGTGTGTGTGTGTGAGTGCGCGAGCGTGCGTGCGCGCGTGCGTGCGTGCGTGCGTGTGTGTGTGTGTGTGTGTGTGTGTGCGTGTCTGAAATGTCTCCATTAAGCTCCATAACAGGAAGAGCATTAGCTTGCTTTTATGGAGTACTCCATTGATTTTCACCATGTCCTCCCCAGTCTCATAGAGGTCACTCCTCTGTTTGATGGGGAACATGATCTGTAAGGGGCGTGGTGAGTGGACACACAGCCGGATGCAGACACACCCACACAACAATAGAAAATAAGAACACATGCCAAAGTCTCAAGCTGTCCTCTAGGACAACACCCCAGGGATTACTATCCTTATCGTATGATTGGCTAGACTACAACTGTTCCAAGATGCAAACTGGAGGGCCATTCTGCCATTTAGCCACCCACTGAGTACGTGTGAGAGATTTCACGTTTGGGTTTTTGGTGGCAAACTCTTTTTTTTAGCTCTTTGTAGTACTCTTGACTGGCTTTTATTTGTGTCATTTCAGTGATAGTAGAATGCCTGTTTGTGTGATTGCAGTAGAATGCTAGAATAATGCCTGTTAGTGTCATTGCAGTAGAATGCCTGTTTGTGTCGTTGCAGGAGAATGCTAGGATAATGCCCGTTTGTGTCATTGAAGTAGAATGCTAGAAGAATGCCTGCTTGTGTCATTGCAGTAGAATGCTAATAGAATGCCTGTTTGTGGCATTGCAGGAGAATGCTAGGAGAATGCCTGTTTGTATCATTGGAGTAGAATGCTAAAAGAATGCCTGTTTGAGTCATTGAAGTAGAATGCTAGAAGAATGCCTGTTTGTGTCATTGAAGTAGAATGCTAGAAGAATGCCTGTTTGTGTCATTGAAGTAGAATGATAGAAGAATGCCTGTTTGTGTCATTGGAGTAGAATGCTAGAAGAATGCCTATTTGTGTCATTGGAGTAGAATACTAGAAGAATGCCTGTTTGTGTCATTGGAGTAGAATACTAGTAGAATGCCTGTTTGTGTCATTGGAGTAGAATGCTAGAAAAATGCCTGTTTGTGTCTTTGCAGTAGAATGCTAGAATGCCTGTTTGTGTCGTTGCAGTAGAATGCTAGAAGAATGCATGTTTGTGTCATTGAAGTAGAATGCCTGTTTGTGTCTTTGCAGTAGAATGCTAGGAGAATGCCTGTTTGTGTTATTGGAGTAGAATACTAGAAGAATGCCTGCTTGTCATTGCAGTAGAATGCTAGAAGAATGCCTGTTTGTGTCATTGGAGCAGAATGCCTGTTTGAGTCATTGGAGCAGAATGCCTGTTTGTGTCATTGGAGCAGAATGCCTGTTTGTGTCATTGAAGGGGAATGCCTGTTTGTGTCATTGCAGAAGAATTCTGGAAGAATGCCTGTTTGTGTCATTGCAAAAGAATTCTAGAATAATGCCTGTTTGTGTCATTGGATGAGAATGCCTGTTTTGTCATTGAAGGAGAATGCCTGTTTGTGTCATTGAAGTAGAATGCTAGCAGAATGCCTGCTTGTGTCATTGAAGTAGAGTGCTAGGGGAATGCCTGTTTGTGTCTTGCAGTAGAATGCTAGAATAATGCCTGTTTGTGTCATTGAAGAAGAATGCTAGTAGAATGCCTGTTTGTGTCATTGCAGTAGAATGCTAGGGGAATGCCTGTTTGTGTCATTGCAGTAGAATGCCTGTTTGTGTCATTGCAGTAGAATGCTAGGGGAATGCCTGTTTGTGTCATTGCAGTAGAATGCCTGTTTGTGTCATTGCAGTAGAATGCTAGGGGAATGCCTGTTTGTGTCATTGCAGTAGAATGCTAGAATAATGCCTGTTTGTGTCATTGCAGTAGAATGCTAGAAGAATGCCTGTTTGTGTCATTGCAGTAGAATGCTAGATAAATGCCTGTTTGTGTCATTGGATGAGAATGCCTTTTTGTGTCATTGAAGAATAATACTGTTTGTGTCATTGAAGTAGAATGCTAGCAGAATGCCTGCTTGTGTCATTGAAGTAGAGTGCTAGGGGAATGCCTGTTTGTGTCTTGCAGTAGAATGCTAGAATAATGCCTGTTTGTGTCATTGAAGAAGATTGCTAGTAGAATGCCTGTTTGTGTCATTGCAGTAGAATGCTAGGGGAATGCCTGTTTGTGTCATTGCAGTAGAATGCCTGTTTGTGTCATTGCAGTAGAATGCTAGGGGAATGCCTGTTTGTGTCATTGCAGTAGAATGCCTGTTTGTGTCATTGCAGTAGAATGCTAGGGGAATGCCTGTTTGTGTCATTGCAGTAGAATGCTAGAATAATGCCTGTTTGTGTCATTGCAGTAGAATGCTAGAAGAATGCCTGTTTGTGTCATTGCAGTAGAATGCTAGATAAATGCCTGTTTGTGTCATTGGATGAGAATGCCTTTTTGTGTCATTGAAGAATAATACTGTTTGTGTCATTGAAGTAGAATGCTAGAAGATTGCCTGTTTTTGTCATTGGAATAGAATGTCTGTTTATGTCATTGCAGTAGAATGCTAGAAGAATGCCTGTTGTGTCATTGCAGTAGAATGCTAGGAGAATGCCGGTTTGTGTCATTGCAGTAGAATGCTAGAAGAATGCCTGTTTGTGTCATTGAAGTAGAATGCCTGTTTTTGTCATTCAAGTTGAATGCAAGAAAAATGTCCGTTTGTGTCATTGGAGTAGAATGCTAGAAGAATGTCCGTTTGTGTCATTGGAGTAGAATGCTAGAAGAATGTCCGTTTGTGTCATTGGAGTAGAATGCTAGAAGAATGTCCGTTTGTGTCATTGAAGAAGAATGCTAGTAGAATGCCTGTTTGTGTCATTGCAGTAGAATGCTAGGGGAATGCCTGTTTGTGTCATTGCAGTAGAATGCCTGTTTGTGTCATTGCAGTAGAATGCTAGGGGAATGCCTGTTTGTGTCATTGCAGTAGAATGCCTGTTTGTGTCATTGCAGTAGAATGCTAGGGGAATGCCTGTTTGTGTCATTGCAGTAGAATGCTAGAATAATGCCTGTTTGTGTCATTGCAGTAGAATGCTAGAAGAATGCCTGTTTGTGTCATTGCAGTAGAATGCTAGATAAATGCCTGTCTGTGTCATTGGATGAGAATGCCTTTTTGTGTCATTGAAGAATAATACTGTTTGTGTCATTGAAGTAGAATGCTAGAAGATTGCCTGTTTTTGTCATTGGAATAGAATGTCTGTTTATGTCATTGCAGTAGAATGCTAGAAGAATGCCTGTTGTGTCATTGCAGTAGAATGCTAGGAGAATGCCGGTTTGTGTCATTGCAGTAGAATGCTAGAAGAATGCCTGTTTGTGTCATTGAAGTAGAATGCCTGTTTTTGTCATTCAAGTTGAATGCAAGAAAAATGTCCGTTTGTGTCATTGGAGTAGAATGCTAGAAGAATGTCCGTTTGTGTCATTGGAGTAGAATGCTAGAAGAATGTCCGTTTGTGTCATTGGAGTAGAATGCTAGAAGAATGTCCGTTTGTGTCATTGAAGTAGAATGCTTTAAGATTGCCTGTTTTTGTCATTGGAATAGAATGTCTGTTTATGTCATTGCAGGAGAATGCTAGAAGAATGTCTGTTTATGTCATTGCAGTAGAATGCTAGAAGAATGCCTGTTGTGTCATTGCAGTAGAATGCTAGGAGAATGCCGGTTTGTGTCATTGCAGTAGAATGCTAGTAGAATGCCTGTTTGTGTCATTGCAGTAGAATGCTAGTAGAATGCCTGTTTGTGTCATTGCAGTAGAATGCTAGTAGAATGCCTGGTTGTGTCATTGCAGGAGAATTCCTGTTTGTGTCATTGGAGTAGAATGCTAGTAGAATGGCTGTTTATATTTCTGTTCAGTGTAGAATGCCTGTTTGTGTCATTGAAGTAGAATGCTAGTAGAATGTCTGGTTGTGTCCATTGGAGTAGAATGCTAGTAGAATGGCTGTTTATATTTCTGTTCAGTGTAGAATGCCTGTTTGTGTCATTGAAGTAGAATGCTAGTAGAATGTCTGGTTGTGTCCATTGGAGTAGAATGCTAGTAGAATGGCTGTTTATATTTCTGTTCAGTGTAGAATGCCTGCGAGCCTCATTGTGTTCTTCCTTCCAACGGTAGTCCATCCTGACCTTCACCACTTCTCATCTGTTAAAGTGTCCACCTGGACCATCCACAACAGTTTATCTTCTACACTTACTCTGCAGGCAAAGTTGGTAATTGCTTTCTCTGGCTGCCATCGTTTCACAGCAATCCATCATCATCCCCCTCTCTGTCTCTCCCGCACGGGGCGGTACGGTGGTGACAGGCACCGGTTTGGAAAGAGGGAAGTTTGCCGATCCATGCCATGGAAAAAGCACTATACGTAATTTGATTGAATTCCTCTGGAGCCGAATTACAACCTGCCCCCAGCCTGAACACTTTCAACACTCAACCGCCTCCATCTAAATGTCTTGTGGGGGAAAATGAGGATAGATCTGTATTGAAGGTGGCATGTGTTAAAAGTATCTGTGTGCCAAGTTCGGAGGCACAGTTTAGATTCTGGGAATGAGGCACATGGAGACAGAATCCTGAGACGGAAGAAACTAATATTTGAAAGTTTGATTACCGTCGCAGCTGTCGGAAAGGCAAAGTAAACAAGCCAGGTCTCAGGGGGGAAGAACCGGCATAAAACAAAAACTAAAGACAAAGAGCAAGAATGGAGGGAATGAGAGAGGACAGGAAAGAGCGAGTGTGAGGAGGCCACAGAGGAAGCAAGAGAGAGAGGTTGAGAGAATGCAGAGAGAAGAGAGCAGATAGAGAAGAAAGCAGAGTGAGAGAGAGAGAGAGCAGAAAGAGAGATAGAGCAGAGAGAGAAATAGAGAGAGAGAGGGAGAGCAGAGAGAGACAAAGAGACAGAGAGGTGAGAGTCTGAGTGAGTGAGAGAGAGACTGAGTGTATGAGAGAGACTGGGTGAGTGAGAGAGACTGAGTGAGTGAGCGAGACTGAGTGAGTGAGAGAGACTGAGTGAGTGAGAGAGACTGAGTGAGAGAGACTGAGTGAGTGAGAGAGAGACTGAGTGAGAGAGGGAGACTGAGTGAGTGAGAGAGACTGAGTGAGTGAGAGAGACTGAGTGAGTGAGAGAGACTGAGTGAGTGAGAGAGACTGAGTGAGAGAGACTGAGTGAGTGAGAGAGACTGAGTGAGTGAGAGAGACTGAGTGAGTGAGAGAGACTGAGTGAGAGAGAGAGACTGAGTGAGTGAGAGAGACTGAGTGAGTGAGTGAGAGAGACTGAGTGAGAGAGAGAGAGAGAGAGAGACTGAGTGAGAGAGAGACTGAGTGAGAGAGAGACTGAGTGAGAGAGAGAGACTGAGTGAGAGAGAGAGACTGAGTGAGAGACTGAGTGAGTGAGAGACTGAGTGAGTGAGTGAGAGACTGAGTGAGAGAGAGAAAGGTGAGAGGGAGAGGGAGAGACTGGGTGAGTGAGAGAGACTGAGTGAGTGAGAGTGACTGAGTGAGTGAGAGAGACTGAGTGAGTGAGCGAGACTGAGTGAGTGAGAGAGACTGAGTGAGAGAGAGAGACTGAGTGAGAGAGAGACTGAGTGAGAGAGAGACTGAGTGAGAGAGAGAGACTGAGTGAGAGAGAGAGACTGAGTGAGAGACTGAGTGAGTGAGAGACTGAGTGAGTGAGAGAGACTGAGTGAGTGAGAGAGACTGAGTGAGAGAGACTGAGTGAGTGAGAGAGAGACTGAGTGAGAGAGAGAGACTGAGTGAGTGAGAGAGACTGAGTGAGTGAGAGAGACTGAGTGAGTGAGAGAGACTGAGTGAGTGAGAGAGACTGAGTGAGTGAGAGAGACTGAGTGAGAGAGAGAGACTGAGTGAGAGAGAGACTGAGTGAGAGAGAGACTGAGTGAGAGAGAGAGACTGAGTGAGAGAGAGAGACTGAGTGAGAGACTGAGTGAGTGAGAGACTGACTGACTGAGTGAGTGAGAGACTGAGTGAGAGAGAGAAAGGTGAGAGGGAGAGACAGAAAGAGACAGAGAGAGATTTAATATAATTATTTGTTATTCTTTATTACAATGTATATTGTATACATTGTTGCTTTGCCAATATTTTCATGCCAATAAAGCAGCTTGAATTTGAATTTGAGAGAGACTGATTGAGAGAGAGAGACTGATTGAGAGAGAGAGACTGAGTGAGAGAGAGACTGATTGAGAGAGAGAGACTGAGTGAGAGAGAGACTGATTGAGAGAGAGAGACTGAGTGAGTGAGAGAGACTGATTGAGAGAGATAGAGAGTGAGAATTAAATGATAATACATGATCAGCAGAGTGAGAATAGCAGAGGAAATAGAATAAGAGCATAAACAACATGTAAGAAAGAGAGGAAAGAGGAAGGAGATGGGAATGAGGAGGAAGGGTTTTGTATATAATTGGAAGTGGGAGGGAGTGGGAAAAGAAGGGAGGGAGGTATGGGAGAAGGAGGGAGGTATGTGAGGAGGGAGAGAAGGAGGGAGGTATGGGACAAGGAGGGTGGGAAGGAGGGGGGTAGGTATGGGAGAAGGATTGAGTGAAGGAGAGAGGTATAGGGGAAGGAGGGAGGGAAGGAGGGAAGGGGTTATGGGAGAAGGAGGGAGGGAAGGAGAGAGGGAGGGAGGGGGGTATGGGAGGAGGGAGGGAGGGAAGGAGGGTGGGAGGTATGGGAGAAGGAGGGAGTGAAGGAAGTCAGTATGAGAGAAGGAGGGAGGGAAGGAGAGAGGGGGTTATGGGAGAAGGAGGGAGGGAAGGAGAGAGGGGGGGTATGGGAGAAGGAGGGAGAGAAGGTGGGCAGTATGGGAGAAGGAGGGAGGGAAGGAGAGAGGGAGGTATAGGAGAAAGAGGGAGGGGAGGAGGGCAGTATGGGAGAAGGAGGGAGGGAAGGAGGGCAGTATGGGAGAAGGAGGGAGGGAAGGAGGGCAGTATGGGAGAAAGAGGGAGGGAAGGAGGGCAGTATGGGAGAAGGAGGGAGGGAAGGAGGGCAGTATGGGAGAAGGAGGGAGGGAAGGAGGGCAGTATGGGAGAAAGAGGGAGGGAAGGAGGGCAGTATGGGAGAAGGAGGGAGGGAAGGAGGGCAGTATGGGAGAAAGAGGGAGGGAAGGAGGGAAGTATGGGAGAAAGAGGGAGGGAAGGAGGGCAGTATGGGAGAAAGAGGGAGGGAAGGAGGGCAGTATGGGAGAAGGAGGGAGGGAAGGAGGGCAGTATGGGAGAAAGAGGGAGGGAAGGAGGGCAGTATGGGAGAAGGAGGGAGGGAAGGAGGGCAGTATGGGAGAAAGAGGGAGGGAAGGAGGGCAGTATGGGAGAAGGAGGGAGGGAAGGAGGGCAGTATGGGAGAAAGAGGGAGGGAAGGAGGGCAGTATGGGAGAAGGAGGGAGGGAAGGAGGGCAGTATGGGAGAAAGAGGGAGGGAAGGAGGGGAGTATGGGAGAAGGAGGGAGGGAAGGAGGGCAGTATGGGAGAAAGAGGGAGGGAAGGAGAGCAGTATGGGAAAAGGAAGGAGAGATACGACGGCCACCTAGGCCTTTAGTTATGACTAATTACAGTATCCACGGTACCACTCCAGAGACGCTACTGCAGACACCCTTCATTATAACAGCTAGGGCTCAGGACCAGGCTGGTCTGGCTGCTTAAACAGGGCCAGACTACGGCAGGCTGTAGGAAATATATACTGTCAGGCAGTAAGTGCTGTATTATGTTCTAGTCACTGTTGATCTGTTGAAGTGGGATATATCCAACTGTGTGAGAATATTCCTTCTCATTTCCTTCTCTGCTGTAGTTGACTTGTTTTGCCAGAGTGCTATGTAAATACAGTATACACTCAAATGAGGGAGGTGTGTGTTTTTCTTACTCTCTTATTGTCATCATGCTGAACAACATATCCATCTAATATGGCTGGGTTCTGTGACTGTCACCTGGTTTAGAAACAGACAACAGCTGGTCTACATGACTGGGTTCTGTGACTGTCATCTGGTTTAGAAACAGACAACAGCTGGTCTACATGACTGGGTTCTGTGACTGTCATCTGGTTTAGATACAGACAACAGCTGGTCTACATGACTGGGTTCTGTGACTGTCACCTGGTTTAGAAACAGACAACAGCTGGTCTACATGACTGGGTTCTGTGACTGTCATCTGGTTTAGATACAGACAACAGCTGGTCTACATGGCTGGATTCTGTGACTGTCACCTGGTTTAGATACAGACAACAGCTGGTCTACATGACTGGGTTCTGTGACTGTCACCTGGTTTAGATACAGACAACAGCTGGTCTACATGACTGGGTTCTGTGACTGTCACCTGGTTTAGATACAGACAACAGCTGGTCTACATGGCTGGGTTCTGTGACTGTCACCTGGTTTAGATACAGACAACAGCTGGTCTACATGACTGGGTTCTGTGACTGTCACCTGGTTTAGATACAGACAACAGCTGGTCTACATGGCTGGGTTCTGTGACTGTCACCTGGTTTAGATACAGACAACAGCTGGTCTACATGACTGGGTTCTGTGACTGTCACCTGGTTTAGAAACAGACAACAGCTGGTCTACATGACTGGGTTCTGTGACTGTCATCTGGTTTAGAAACAGACAACAGCTGGTCTACATGGCTGGGTTCTGTGACTGTCACCTGGTTTAGATACAGACAACAGCTGGTCTACATGACTGGGTTCTGTGACTGTCACCTGGTTTAGATACAGACAACAGCTGGTCTACATGGCTGGGTTCTGTGACTGTCACCTGGTTTAGAAACAGACAACAGCTGGTCTACATGGCTGGGTTCTTTGAATGTCACCTGGTGCAGATATAGACAACAGCTGGTCTACATGACTGGGTTCTGTGACTGTCACCTGGTTTAGATACAGACAACAGCTGGTCTACATGACTGGGTTCTGTGACTGTCACCTGGTTTAGATACAGACAATAGCTGGTCTACATGGCTGGGTTCTGTGACTGTCACCTGGTTTAGATACAGACAACAGCTGGTCTACATGGCTGGGTTCTGTGACTGTCACCTAGGTTTAGAAACAGACAACAGCTGGTCTACATGACTGGGTTCTGTGACTGTCACCTGGTTTAGATATAGACAACAGCTGGTCTACATGGCTTGTTTCTGTGACTGTCACCTGGTTTAGATACAGACAACAGCTGGTCTACATGGCTGGGTTCTGTGACTGTCACCTGGTTTAGAAACAGACAACAGCTGGTCTACATGGCTGGGTTCTGTGACTGTTACCTGGTGCAGATATATACAACAGCTGGTCTACATGACTGGGTTCTGTGACTGTCACCTGGTTCAGATACAGACAACAGCTGGTCTACATGGCTGGGTTCTGTGACTGTCACCTGGTTTAGATACAGACCACAGCTGGTCTACATGGCTGGGTTCTGTGACTGTTACCTGATGCAGATATAGACAACAGCTGGTCTACATGACTGGGTTCTGTGACTGTCACCTGGTGCAGATACAGACAACAGCTGGTCTACATGACTGGGTTCTGTGAATGTCACCTGGTGCAGATACACACAACAGCTGGTCTACATGACTGGGTTCTGTGACTGTCACCTGGTTCGGATACAGACAACAGCTGATCTACATGACTGGGTTCTGTGACTGTCACCTGCTGCAGATACAGACAACAGCTGGTCTACATGACTGGGTTCTGTGACTGTCACCTGGTTCGGATACAGACAACAGCTGGTCTACATGACTGGGTTCTGTGACTGTCACCTGGTTTAGATACAGACAACAGCTGGTCTACATGACTGGGTTCTGTGACTGTCACCTGGTTTAGATACAGACAACAGCTGGTCTACATGACTGGGTTATGTGACTGTCACCTGGTTCGGATACAGACAACAGCTGGTCTACATGACTGGGTTCTGTGACTGTCACCTGGTTCGGATACAGACAACAGCTGGTCTACATGACTGGGTTCTGTGACTGTCACCTGGTTCGGATACAGACAACAGCTGATCTACATGACTGGGTTCTGTGACTGTCACCTGCTGCAGATACAGACAACAGCTGGTCTACATGACTGGGTTCTGTGACTGTCACCTGGTTCGGATACAGACAACAGCTGGTCTACATGACTGGGTTCTGTGACTGTCACCTGGTTCGGATAACAGCTGGTCAGTTCTATTATAACACATGCACACGATCTGCTACAACTGCATGACCACTGTTTCTCTTCAACAGAGCCCATTGTATGGAATAGGGTAATGTTGCCCCTAGACGCTGATATTGAATCAGTTCAGCATTTTCCCCAACCAATGGTTAAGGTTAGGATTGGGGTAGGGGAAGGTGATCCTAGATCTGCACTTAGAGAAACCAAATTGTACAGTATACTGCATGGTCTCCATGTTATGGATCAGTCTCGGGAAAAATATTCCTACTTACTTTAGGCAGGGAAGCCTGCTGTAGCAGAGGGTCATCAAATGTTAAAACAACTGTAAAATCGATAAGTCACATAAAAGCTGATATCATGTATGTGGGCTTCGGCTTGTCTTCCCCCATTGACCGGGGTCTATATTGGGCTTGCCTTCCCCCATGGACCAGGGTCTATATCGGGCTTGCTTTCTCTCATGGACCGGGGTCTATATTGGGCTTGCCTTCCCCCATGGACCAGGGTCTATATTTTGGGCTTGCTTTCTCTCATGGACCGGGGTCTATATTGGGCTTGCCCTCCCCCATTGACCAGGGTCTATATTGGGCTTGCCTTCCCCCATTGACCAGGGTCTATATTGGGCTTGCCTTCCCCCATTGACCAGGGTCTATATTGGGCTTGCCTTCCCCCATGGACCAGGGTCTATATTGGGCTTGCCTTCCCCCATTGACCAGGGTCTATATTGGGCTTGCCTTCCCCCATGGACCAGGGTCTATATTGGGCTTGTCAATCCAGCTGGACAACCTGCTGACTGCCCGCGGACGTCCGGATCGGTGCCTGTCAGTTCCATCCCCCCGCACCTCCGCTCCGACACCCATGGAGCTGGGAGGTGCTGCACTTAGGGCGACCGGAAGAGGGGCCATTCCCTGCACTATCTGTGGCCGCAGAGGGCAGAGGGTTTCCTCAGGGAGTCGAGGCAGCAGGCAGGGCACTATCGTGTCACCCCAGGTGAGTTGGCACCAGGCTCACCCAGAGCCCCCTGTTGCTCACATGTATGTATTTATTTCATTTCCTGAGTTTTCCCCGCATTCCCAGCATGAGGCACTCGTAGATTCAGGCACAGCTGGAAATTTTATTGACCGTTCATTTGCCTATAGTTTAGGGATCCCCCTTGTTCCTGTGGATATGGCCTTCCCTGTGCACGCCCTAGATAGTTGACCATTAGGGTCAGGGCTGATTAGGGAGGCCACCGCTCCACTAGGCATAGTTACGCAGGAGGGTCATAAGGAGAGAATCAGTCTCTTCCTTGTTGATTCTCCTGCGTTTCCTGTGGTGCTGGGCCTACCCTGGTTGGCCTGTCATGACCCCACTATTTCGTGGCAACAGAGGGCTCTCAAGGGATGGTCACGTCAGTCCTCAGGGAGGTGTGTGGGTGTTTCCATTGGTGCGACTACGGTGGAAAGTCCAGACCAGGTCTCCACCGTGCGCAACCCCTCAGAATATGCGGATTTGGCTCTCGCCTTCTGTAAGAAGAGGGCGACTAAATTACCACCTCATCGACGGGGGGATTGTGCGATAAATCTCCTGGTAAATGCAGCACTTCCCAGGAGTCACGTGTATCCTCTGTCACAGGAGGAGACGGTGGCTATGGAAACATATGTCTCTAAATCCCTGGGGCAGGGATACATTCGGCCCTCCACTTCACCTGCCTCCTCAAGTTTATTTTTTATTTTTGTCAAAAAGAAGGATGGGGGTCTGCGCCCGTGTATTGACTATTGAGGGATCAATCAGGTCACTGTGAGGTACAGCTACCCGCTGCCTCTCATCGCCAGTGTGATCAAGTCAATGCACGGGGCTCGCTTCTTCACAAAATTGGATCTCAGGAGAGCTTACAATCAATCTGGTGCGTATCCAGGAAGGGGACGAGTGGAAGACGGCATTTAGTACCACCTCAGGGCACTATGAGTACCTCGTCATGCAGTACGGGTTGATGAATGCTCCATCAGTCTTCCAGGCCTTTGTTGACAAGATTTTCCGGGACCTGCAAGGGCAGGGTGTAGTGGTGGATATCGATGACATTCTGATATAGTCTGATACATGCATGTGTCCCTGGTGCACAGGGTGCTTGGTCGACTGTTGGAGCATGACCTGTATGTCAAGGCTGTTCTTCCAACAGTCCGTCTCCTTCCGGGGCGGCAGGGTAGCCTAGTGGTTAGAGCGTTGGACTAGTAACCGGAAGGTTGCAAGTTCAAACCCCCGAGCTGACAAGGTACAAATCTGTTGTTCTGCCCCTGAACAGGCAGTTAACCCACTGTTCCTAGGCCGTCATTGAAAATAAGAATATGTTCTTAACTGACTTGCCTGGTTAAATAAAGGTCAAATCAAAAAATTCCGCATTTCCACTTCAAGGGTGGAGATGGAGAGTGACCGCATTTCAGCTGTGCGTAATTGGTCGACTCCCACCACGGTAAAGTAAGTGCAGCAGTTTCTAGGGTTTGTCAACTACTACCGGAGGTTTATCCTGGGCTTTGGTCAGGTAGCCAACTACTACCGGAGGTTTATCCGGGGTTTTGGTCAGGTAGCAGCTCCCATTACCTCACTGCTGAAGGGGGGACCGGTGCGGCTGCAGTGGTCGGCTGAGGTGGACAGGGCTTTTGGTCACCTGAGGGCTCTGTTTACCTCGGCTCCCGTGTTGGCCCATCCGGTTCCTTCTTTGGCGTTCATAGTGGAGGTGGACGCGTCCGAGGCTGGGATAGGAGCCGTGCTCTCTCAGTGCTCGGGCACATCACCAAAGCTCCGCCCCTGTGTTTTATTTTATGAAGTGGGGGACTGGGAGCTGTTGGCAAGGCTCTGAAGGCATGGAGACATTGGCTTGAGGGGGCTAAACATCCAGGAGGCAAGGAGACTGAACCCTCGCCAGGCAAGTTGGGCCATGTTCTTTACCCGTTTTGTTTTCACTCTGTCCTACAGACCAGGTTCCCAGAATGCTAAGCCAGACGCACTGTCCCGAATGTCTGACACAGAGGAGCGGTCCATGGATCACACTCCCATACTTCCGGCATCTTGCCAGGTGGCACCGGTGGTGTGGGAGCTGGACGCGGACACAGAGCCCACTCCGCCCCCAGTGTCCAGTTGGGCGCCTGTATGTTCCGTCTGCTGTCCGTGACCGTTTGATCTATTGGGCCCACACGTCACCCTCCTCTGGTCATCCTGGCATCGGTTGGATCAGTACTTCCCTTAGTACTGGTGGTCCACCTTGGCCAAGGACGTGAGAGTTTATGTTTCCTCCTGCTCGGTGTGCACCCAGTGCAAGGCTCCTAGGCACCTGCCCAGAGGGAAGTTACAACCCCTCCCCGCTCCACAACGGCCGTGGTCGCACCTGTCGGTGGACTTCCTGACAGATCTTCCATAACATTGATAGTGTTTACAGTAAGACTAACATTAGTGTTTACAGTAAGAACATAACATTGATATTGTTTACAGTAAGAACATTGAAAATAAAAGAGAGCCGCACACTCTAGGAGCTCAGATGCAAAAATGCACAAAAAGATATGTAATACCCTGATGAAGACAGCTTGGCTGTCGAAACGTTGGTGTGCGGCTCTCTTTTATTTTCAAGTTTCTACTCCGCTAGCCAGCACCTCGTCTTAATAGGTGTGCATTTATTTTTCTTCTAGATCGTACAGTAAGAACATAACATTGATATTGTTTACAGTAAGAACATAACATTGATAGTGTTTACAGTAAGAACATAACATTGGTAGTGTATACAGTAAGAACATAACATTGATAGTGTTTACAGTAAGAACATAACATTAGTGTTTACAATTAGAATAGAACATTGATAGTGTATACAGCAACATACCATAGTTAGTGTATATACAGTAAGAATATACCATTGAACGTTTTTCAGTAAGAATGTATCATTGATAGTGTTTACAGTAACATAACATTGATAGTGTTTACAGTAACAATATAACATTGCTCGTGTTTACAGTAAGAACACAACATTGATAGTGTAGGGTGCAGCGATCAAGAGGCAGTCTACTTGAGACCTGAATAGTATCCATGACAACAGTGATCTCCTCATCGTTCTCTGTGGATGGATCTGCACACTTGAACACTTAGACGGATGTTTTACTGACATTGGTTCAACATAACAAAGTCCCATTTAAAACCGTACACCTAACAATGTTTAGACGAGTGGAAAGTTGAACATTTTACTGGCGATACTATTTCATGCCTCAGAAAGCTAGTTGTACACACGTTAAGCTGCCTTAAGAGCTGTGTTCACAGTTCACTGCGCTAGCCCTTTCAGTTCTAGTATCTAGTTTCCTCCATGTGTGTAGGAAAGGCTTGAGATCCACTTCACCACTATGCTCAATTTTCTCCCTTCAACCCCTTGGCCTTAGTAGAATGAACTGCCATGGATAATTCTCCAACTGATCCCTCTCCTTCTCTCTTCACTGACACACGGAAAGAGGGGCGAGAGGAAGAGAGAGAGAGCGAGAGACAGAGAGGGAGCGAGACAGAGAGAGATAGAGGGTGAGATAGAGAAAGTAAGAGAGGGAACATTCCGAGGCCCAGAAAGGCAGAGTTATCCGTGACAGAGAGTGAAGCTCACTTCCATCCTTCCATCTCACCCATCCCTTCCTTTCTCAATCACCTTCCCTCATTCACTCCATCAGACAAAACGACCTTCTCTTCTCTTCCTCTTTGACTCAGTAGATTTGATACTGTATATAGAATCAAATCTAATTGTATTTGTTACATGTGCCGAATACAACAGGTGTAGGTAGACCTTACAGTGAAATGCTGAATACAACAGGTGTAGGTAGACCTTACAGTGAAATGCTGAATACAACAGGTGTAGGTAGACCTTACAGTGAAATGCTGAATACAACAGGTGTAGGTAGACCTTACAGTGAAATGCTGCATACAACAGGTGTAGTAGACCTTACAGTGAAATGCTGCATACAACAGGTGTAGGTAGACCTCACAGTGAAATGCTGAATACAACAGGTGTAGGTAGACCTTACAGTGAAATGCTGCATACAACAGGTGTAGTAGACCTCACAGTGAAATGCTGAATACAACAGGTGTAGTAGACCTCACAGTGACATGCTGAATACAACAGGTGTAGTAGACCTTACAGTGAAATGCTTACTAACAATAACTTAACCAAAAATGCAATTTTAAGAAAACATTAGGTTAAGTAAAAAATATAAAATAAAGTACCAAATAATTAAAGGGGTAGACATTTGATTAGCTGTTCAGGAGTCTTATGGCTTGGGTGGTAGAAGATGTTCAGGAGTCTTATGGCTTGGGTGGTAGAAGATGTTCAGGAGTCTTAGGAGTTGGGGGGTAGAAGATGTTCAGGAGTCTTAGGGGTTGGGGGTAGAAGATGTTCAGGAGTCTTATGGCTTGGGGGGTAGAAGCTGTTAAGAAGCCTTTTGGACAATCTACAGTTGAAGTTGGAAGTTTACATACACTTAGGTTGTAGTCATTAAAACTCGTTTTTCAACCACTCCACAAATTTTTTGTTAACACACTATAGTTTTGGCAAGTCGGTTAGGACATCCACTTTGTGCGTGACACGAGATTTTTCCACGTATAACTCACTGTATCACAATTCCAGGGGGTCAGAAGTTTACATACACTAAGTTGACAGTGCCTTTAAACAGCTTGGAAAATTCCAGAAAATTATGTCATGGCTTTAGAAGCTTCTGATACGCTAATTGACATCATTTGAGTCAATTGGAGATGTACCTGTGGATATATTTCAAACTCAGTGTACCTTCAAACTCAGTGCCTCTTTGCTTGACATCATGGTAAAATCAAAGAAATCAGCCAAGACCTCCGAATATTTCTTTGTAGACCTCCAAAATCTGGTTCATCCTTGGGAGCAATTTACAAACGCCTAACGGTACCACCTTCATCTGTAAAAACAATAGTACGCAAGTATAAACACCATGGCCGTCATACCGCTCAGGAAGGAGACACGTTCTGTCTCCTAGAGATGAACGTACTTTGGTGCGAAAAGGGAAAATCAATCCCAGAACAACAGCAAAGGACCTTGTGAAGATGCTGGAGGAAACAGGTACAAAAGTATCTATATCCACAGTAAAACGAGTCCTATATCGACATAACCTGAAAGCCCGCTCAGCAAGGAAGAAGCGACTGCTCCAAAACCACCATAAAAAAAGCCAGACTACGGTTTGAAACTGCACATGGGGACAAAGATCGTACTTTTTGGAGAAATGTCCTCTGGTCTGAGGAAACAAAAATATAATTTTTTGGCCATAATGACCATCGCTATGTTTGGAGGAAAAAGGGGGAGGCTTGCAAGCCGAGGAACACCATCCCAACTGTGGAGCACGGGGGATGGAACATCATGTTGTGGGGGTGCTTTGCTGCAGGAGGGACTGGTGCACTTCACAAAATAGATGGCATCATGAAGGGGGAAAATGATGTGGATATATTGAAGCAACATCTCAAGACATCAGTGAGGAAGTTAAAGCTTGGTCGCAAATGAGTCTTCCAAATGGACAATGACCCCAAGCATACTTCCAAAGTTGAGGCAAATTGGCTTAAGGACAACCAAGGCAAGGTATTGGAGTGGCCATCACAAAGCCCTGACCTCAATCCTATAGAAAATTAGTGGGCAGAAATGAAAAAGCATGTGCGAGCAAGGAGGCCTACAAACCTGACTAAGTTACACCAGCTCTGTCAGGAGGAATGGGTCAAAATTCACCCAACTTATTGTGGGAGGCTTGTGGAAGGCTACTTGAAACGTTTAACCCAAGTTAAACCATTTAAAGGCAATGCTGCCAAATACTAATTGATTGTATGACATTTTACATTCTTAAAATAAAGTGGTGATCCTAACTGACCTAAGACAGGGAATTTTTACTAGGATTAAATGTCAGTAATTTTGAAAAAGTGAGTTTAAATGTATTTGGCTAAGGTGTATGTAAACTTCTGACTTCAACTGTATTTCCATGACTACCGTATGACCTACCGTATAAACCGTCCTCTCTAAAATGCTTCATCGATCTGCCTTAGACACATTGATGTGCGTCATAAAAATAAATTAAATGATTGATTTTCACTAATTTGTCTCTGTAGGACAGCCATATGCTCAATGGGTTGAGGGAAAATCTAAAGAGAGTTGTGAAATTGTCAGTGATTACTTTTGAAATTACGAATAGCATAAGAAGCTTTTTATGTCAGCATTTTCTTAATTCCACTGGGAGGGGTCTATTTCTTCATTCCAGTGGGAGGGGTCTATTTCTTTTTTGCAGGGGGAGGAGTCTATTTCTGTATGACATTTGAAGGGTCTATTTATGTTTTACAGGGTGAGGGGTCTATTTCTTTATTCCAGGGGAGGGGTCTATTTCTAATTCCAGGAGGAGGGGTCTACTTCTAATTCCAGGAGGAGGGGTCTATTTCTTTATTCCAGGAGGAGGGGTCTATTTCTAATTCCAGGAGGAGGGGTCTATTTCTTTATTCCAGGGAGGGGTCTATTTCTAATTCCAGGAGGAGGGGTCTATTTCTTTATTCCAGGAGGAGGGGTCTATTTCTAATTCCAGGAGGAGGGGTCTATTTCTTTATTCCAAGGGAGGGGTCTATTTCTAATTCCAGGAGGAGGGGTCTATTTCTTTATTCCAGGAGGAGGGGTCTATTTCTAATTCCAGGAGGAGGGATCTATTTCTAATTCCAGGAGGAGGGGTCTATTTCTTTATTCCAGGGTATTGGGTCTAAAATCAAATCAAATCAAATGTATTTATATAGCCCTTCTTACATCAGCTGATATCTCAAAGTGCTGTACAGAAACTCAGCCTAAAACCCCAAAGAGCAAGCAATGCAGGTGTAGAAGCACAGTGGCTAGGAAAAACACCCTAGAAAGGCCAAAACCTAGGAAGAAACCTAGAGAGGAACCAGGCTATGAGGGGTGGCCAATCTTCTTCTGGCTGTGGCGGGTGGAGATTATAACAGAACATGGCCAAGATGTTCAAATGTTCATAAATGACCAGTATGGTCAAATACTAATAATCACAGTAGTTGTCGAGGGTGCAGCAAGTCAGCACCTCAGGAGTAAATGTCAGTTGGCTTTTCATAGCCGATCATTAAGAGTATCTCTACCTAGTATCTCTACAGAGCTCGGGTATTTTCTGTATACCAGGGAGCTAGTTTCTAATGACAAATGTTTTTAGTTTTAGGAGTGCAACTGCATCTAGGGTATAGCGCAAGGTTAAATTGAGTTCCTCAGTTAGGTGGTTAACTGATTTTTGTCCTCTGATGTCCTCGGGTAGGCAGAGGGAGTCTGGAAGGGCATCAAGGAATCTTTGGGTTGTCTGAGAATTTATAGCACGACTTTTGATGCTCCTTGGTTGGGGTCTGAGCAGATTATTTGTTGCGATTGCAAATGTAATAAAATGGTGGTCTGATAGTCCAGGATTATGAGGAAAAACATTAAGATCCACCACATTTATTCCATGGGACAAAACTAGGTCCAGCGTATGACTGTGACAGTGAGTAGGTCCAGAGACATGTTGGACAAAACCCACTGAGTTGATGATGGCTCCGAAAGCCTTTTGGAGTGGGTCTGTGGACTTTTCCATGTGAATATTAAAATCACCAAAAATTATAATATTATCTGCTATGACTACAAGGTCCGATAGGAATTCAGGGAACTCAGTGAGGAATGCTGTATATGGCCCAGGAGGCCTGTAAACAGTAGCTATAAAAAGTGAATGAGTAGGCTGCATAGATTTCATGACTTGTAAATTTAAATTTGCTATCGTAAATGTTAGCAACACCTTTGCGGGATGCGCAGGGGATATGGTCACTAAGAGTAACCAGGAGGTGAGACCTCATTTAACACAGTAAATTCATCAGGCTTAAGCCATGTTTCAGTCAGGCCAATCACATCAAGATTATGATCAGTGATTAGTTCATTGACTAAAACTGCCTTTGAAGTGAGGGATCTAACATTAAGTAGCCCTATTTTGAGATGTGAGATATCACGATCTCTTTCAATAACGGCAGGAATGGAGGAGGTCTTTATCCTAGTGAGATTGCTAAGGCGAACACCACCATGTTAAGTTTTGCCCAACCTAGGTCGAGGCACAGACACGGTCTCAATGGGGATAGCTGAGCTGACTACGCTGACTGTGCTAGTGGCAGTCTATTTCTTTATTACACGGGGAGGGGGTCTATTTCTGTATTACAGGGGGAGTGGTCTATTTCTGTATTACAGGGGGAGTGTTCTATTTCGTTATTACAGGGGGAGTGTTCTATTTCGTTATTACAGGGGGAGTGTTCTATTTCGTTATTACAGGGGGAGTGTTCTATTTCGTTATTACACGGGGAGGGGGTCTATTTCGTTATTACAGGGGGAGTGTTCTATTTCGTTATTACAGGGGGAGTGTTCTATTTCGTTATTACAGGGGGAGTGTTCTATTTCGTTATTACACGGGGAGGGGGTCTATTTCGTTATTACAGGGGGAGTGTTCTATTTCGTTATTACAGGGGGAGTGTTCTATTTCGTTATTACACGGGGAGGGGGTCTATTTCTGTATTACAGGGGGAGTGGTCTATTTCTGTATTACAGGGGGAGTGTTCTATTTCGTTATTACAGGGGGAGTGTTCTATTTCGTTATTACAGGGGGAGTGTTCTATTTCTGTATTACAGGGGGAGTGTTCTATTTCGTTATTACAGGGGGAGTGTTCTATTTCGTTATTACAGGGGGAGTGTTCTATTTCGTTATTACAGGGGGAGGGGGTCTATTTCGTTATTACACGGGGAGGGGGTCTATTTCTGTATTACACGGGGAGGGGGTCTATTTCGTTATTACAGGGGGAGTGTTCTATTTCGTTATTACACGGGGAGGGGGTCTATTTCGTTATTACAGGGGGAGTGTTCTATTTCGTTATTACAGGGGGAGTGTTCTATTTCGTTATTACAGGGGGAGTGTTCTATTTCGTTATTACAGGGGGAGTGTTCTATTTCGTTATTACAGGGGGAGGGGTCTGTTTATTGCATTATGGATTTTTAACAAACCCAAATATAATAATGTACTTTACCGTACATCTTTCATCATGAGGGCCTAGGAGAGAGAGAGAGAGTGTGTGTGTGTGTGTGTGTGTGTGTGTGTGTGTGTGTGTGTGTGTGTGTGTGTGTGTGTGTGTGTGTGTGTGTGTGTGTACTTTTTAAATAATGTGCTGTCAATCTCAGATCTTGAATGGCCATTTTTCTAACCCTGTTAAAACTCATAACTCTCGCCTTGCGTTCCTATTTGTTTTATTCATTTCGTGCTGTTGGCGGTAGGTGCTCTTGATTCAGTAGCCCTAGCACCGGAAAGGCAAAGTGTTCCCATTTTGAATCATTTTTATGTGTCTGAAGGAAGAACTCTGCCTACCCGGCTGGCCCAGAGAACAAATCAGGTGCACCTACAGGCCAACCACTGGCCAATCAGATACCTCAGATCACCATGTAGGCACAGTTTCCTTGAGCTATAGACATTTAAAAAGAAGCCTCAAAACTTTTAAAACCATGACTATAGAAAGACTCAACGAATTCAGCAGAGAACTGCTGTATTTATGAGTAGGTTCATGTTCAGACTGACCATCAGACGAAGGCCATCATTCCAGTAAAATAAAACAAGCTAATTATTATGCTCACTCAGTTGAGCGGTAGATCTCGGGCATTTTGATTCAGGAAGTGATCTTGACTCAGAAAAACGTTGGTGACCACTGCATTAAAGGCAAATGCACTCTAATGTAGCAGTAAACGCCTGAAACTATATTGAAAAAAATATATAAAAGCAAGATTTTACTGAGTTACAGCTCATATAAGGAAATCAGTCCATTTAAATTCATCTGTGGATTTTACATGACTGGGCAGGGGTGAAGCCTTGGGTGGGCCTTGGAGGGCATAGGCCCACCCACTCAGGCGATCCCACATGTGAAGAAGCCGGATGTGAAGGTCCTGGGCTAGCGTGGTTACATGTGGCCTGCAGTTGTGAGGCCGGTTGGACGTACTGCCAAATTCTCTAAAATAATGTTGGAGGTGGCTCATGGTAGAGAAATAAACATTAAATTCCCTGGCCAACAGCTCTAGGTGGTTATTCCTGCAGTCAGCATGCCAATTGCACGCTCCCTCAAAACTTATGACATCTATGGCATTGTGTTGTGTGACAAAACTTCCTATTTTAGAGTGGCCTTTTATTGTCCCCAGCACAAGGTGCACCTGTGTAATGATCAGGCTGTTTAATCAGCTTCTTGATATGCCACACCTGTCAGGTGGAATAATTATCTTGGCAAAGGACAAATGCTCACTAACACAGACTTAAACAAATTTGTGCACAACATTTTTAAACAAATAAGCTTTTTGGTGCATATGGAACATTTCTGGGATTTTTTTTTTATCTCAGCCCATGAGACATGGGACCAACACTTTACATGTTGCGTTTATATTTTTGCTTCGTGTAGATTCCCTACATACTGACGGGAAGAAACGGCACTGTTCATTCCATCCAGTAAACGTGGAGGAGTTGTTAAGATGGAGATTTGCCTTGTTAAATATCCAAAAGCGAAAGTCAAGTCACAGGATTGACTCTAAATTTCCCCTGAAAACCGGAACATCCAGTTGACTCGGCAGAGGCTAGGCCAAACGGGGCATGGGTGGTGAAGGGCGTAGGGCTGTTGCGGTGACCGTATTACCGCCAAACTGGTGTCGTGAGTCATGACGGCAGTAACATTCCATGTGACTGTTGAGTCATGGTATTCTCCTCTTCTGCACTCTGGACATGCGTTGGTAGTACCCAACTCACTACTTACCATCGGGTCCTAATGGCCTGGTACTCAGAGCTCTATTGTCCCTCCATCAGGTCATAATGGCCTGGTACTCAGGGCTCTATTGTCCCTCCATCAGGTCATAATGGCCTGGTACTCAGGGCTCTATTGTCCCTCCATCAGGTCATAATGGCCTGGTACTCAGGGCTCTATTGTCCCTCCATCAGGTCATAATGGCCTGGTACTCAGGGCTCTATTGTCCCTCCATCAGGTCATAATGGCCTGGTACTCAGGGCTCTATTGTCCCTCCATCAGGTCATAATGGCCTGGTACTCAGGGCTCTATTGTCCCTCTAACCACTCTGACATCAATGCAAATGCAATGGAAAATCACATCAAACACTTATCATCAAAACAGTATAGTGCTTTTTAAAACTCACCTCGCTGTGATGAACAATTTGAAGAAAGAAGTTCAACACCAGGTTCAAATTGAGTGTAAAACATGGTCATTGTGGATTGTTGTTTCAAAGTCTAACACAATGAAATGGACAGCGCTATCTAAGATGATGATTAATACAAAAACAACCACATGCATATTAGAGCTCATGCAAACCCATAAACTTATGATTGCGCCTTATACAATACATTGCCTACGACATATTACCCATGTCAGAAAATCATAAAACAAAATTAATTTAACATGCCTTTGGTACATAATTGTTCTAGCTAGCCTATACTTCAAAATTAAACCAATTAGAGTAATTGCCTTTGAGTGTAGACTGTATTATGATGCATACTGGATGGACTAGTTACCTTATGCTACGCTCAAAATGTTATATCCATGTGTCTGGGAGAGAACTTCTAGCCCTAGGCAATGTTGTTGGTTCATTGATTGTGCAGGGCAGCTTACAGTTAGCCTACAATTATAGCGAATTTGTATTTGATCGTGAATAGTCTAGTAATAGGGAATTATTTATATTTTAATAATTAACTGGGAAACATATTACCTTTAGCTATACAGAATATATCTCCACCGTGTGTTTCCTTCTCCTTCTCTCTCTCCTTTATTCATTTCTGGAGCAGAGAGGTAGAGAGGTTAGTAGAGGGGTTGTCAACCGTTGAAAACATGTTACTATCGATGTTCCCAAAAAGATATCACTTGGTTTCCCAAATTAACCACTGGGTAGGTGCAGGCACATGGTCGGAGAGCCCATGGCATACAGAGTTTGGGCGGAATATCACCTTTCGAGCAGCGAAAGCATGCTACTCAAACAGTGA
Organism: Oncorhynchus kisutch; assembly: GCF_002021735.2. Lineage (NCBI taxonomy): Eukaryota > Metazoa > Chordata > Actinopteri > Salmoniformes > Salmonidae > Oncorhynchus > Oncorhynchus kisutch. The sequence goes on from NC_034184.2 coordinate 81,937,601, forward strand.
TTGATGCATGGAGTGAAATAAGTTTTATATTTATTTCTCAGCTGTATCATTAGTATCATTGAAAAACGGACTGGCAGGGACGCAGCCTCCATTCACTATTATAGTGCATAGGGATGATGTGTATTTTTTTCCCCTTCCCCCTCTTCCTGTTCCTGTTCCTGCCCATTTGATAATGGACGATTCTCAATCTAAACAAATGTTACATGTTCAAAAATGCAAGATTAAATTGAGAAGAGTCCGATGGGTTGAAAATATGATCACTTGATGAGAGAACAACGGTGTGGCCTGAGGCGAGGAGCAGAGTGTTATCGACTAGCTTTTATAGCCTATAGTCGCATCATGCAGCCCGTATATGTTTAACACCATTAGCTATAGCTAGCTATAGTCAATAACCCCATTAGCTATAGCTAGCTATAGTCAATAACACCATTAGCTATAGTCGATAACACCATTAGCTATAGCTAGCTATAGTCAATAACCCCATTAGCTATAGCTAGCTATAGTCAATAACACCATTAGCTATAGTCGATAACACCATTAGCTATAGTCGATAACACCATTAGCTATAGTCAATAACACCATTAGCTATAGTCAATAACACCATTAGCTATAGTCGATAACACCATTAGCTATAGTCGATAACACCATTAGCTATAGTCAATAACACCATTAGCTATAGTCAATAACACCATTAGCTATAGTCAATAACACCATTAGCTATAGTCAATAACACCATTAGCTATAGTCAATAACACCATTAGCTATAGTCAATAACATCATTAGCTATAGTCAATAACACCATTAGCTATAGCTAGCTATAGTCAATAACACCATTAGCTATAGCTAGCTATAGTCAATAACACCATTAGATATAGTCAATAACACCATTAGCTATAGCTATCTATAGTCAATAACACCATTAGCTATAGCTAGCTATAGTCAATAACACCATTCGCTATAGTCAATAACACCATTAGCTATAGTCAATAACACCATTAGCTATAGTCAATAACACCATTAGCTATAGTCGATAACACCATTAGCTATAGTCAATAACACCATTAGCTATAGTCAATAACACCATTAGCTATAGTCAGCCTACAGTCTATATCATAGAGCATAGCCAGATAACATACAGTATCTAGTCTGATAAATGAACAGCCTATAGCCAGATAACATACAGTATCTAGTCTGATAAATGAACAGGCCTATAGCCAGATAACATACAGTATCTAGTCTGATAAATGAACAGCCTATAGCCAGATAACATACAGTAGACCAACTCATAATCTGTTCTTCTGAAATACATTTTCTTCATGTCATAATGTTTCTTTAGACCTGAATAAAATAAATGGATTTATTTTGATGGTGTACATTACAATGTAATGTTCCAAAGGCGTGCATCAGCAGCTTGTATGCAGCCTGTATGCAGCCTGTATGCAGCTTGTATGCAGCTTGTATGCAGCTTGTATGCAGCTTGTATGCAGCTTGTATGCAGCTTGTATGCAGCCTGTATGCAGCCTGTATGCAGCTTGTATGCAGCCTGTATGCAGCTTGTATGCAGCCTGTATGCAGCTTGTATGCAGCTTGTATGCAGCTTGTATGCAGCCTGTATGCAGCTTGTATGCAGCTTGTATGCAGCTTGTATGCAGCTTGTATGCAGCTTGTATGCAGCTTGTATGCTTGGAGGACTGGAGATGCTAAACGTGTTTATGTTAATTGATGGTCAATTAGCGTGAGACCGGCAGTCTTTTGAATGACAATAACCAGCTGACAAAATGTAATGACCGCCACAACCTCAAGAGGGCGGTACAGAAGTAAGCAGCTGCCACTATCTGGACTAGTCTCCTAAAAGAGTGTACACACACACACACACACACACACACACACACACACACACACACACACACACACACACACACACACACACACACACACACACACACACACACACACACACACACACACACACACACACACACACACACACACACTAATAACCAACTGGATTGCAGCACGTCTTTCAAGGCTACCGACCCCTCTGGCCCTCAGATCATATGTGACCTGTTAAGAACAATGGATAGATATTTGCTGTTGTCAAAAAGCAGTGTACAAATACAAATGCATGAAAGACTGACTGAACATACACTGTTACTGACTGGAAACCTGACTGCACAATTTCCTAATATTGGGGCCACGGATTGGAAATAACAGGATGAAGAGATGAGATGGAGACTGGGGTTAGAGGAGGACCAGCTGGTTAGGAGACTAGGGTTAGAGGAGAACCAGCTGGTTAGGAGACTAGGGATAGAGGAGAACCAGCTAGTTAGGAGACTAGGGTTAGAGGAGAACCAGCTAGTTAGAGAGAGAGAGAGAGAGAGAGAGAGAGAGAGACAGACAGACAGACAGACAGACAGACAGACAGACAGACAGACAGACAGACAGACAGACAGACAGACAGACAGACAGACAGACAGACAGACAGACAGACAGACAGACAGACAGACAGACAGAGACAGACAGAGAGAGAGAGACAGAGAGAGAGAGACAGAGAGAGAGAGACAGACAGACAGACAGACAGACAGACAGACAGACAGACAGACAGACAGACAGACAGACAGACAGACAGACAGACAGACAGACAGACAGACAGACAGACAGACAGACAGACAGACAGAGAGAGAGACCTCTGCATTGTGTGTCAAACTGGTGCAGTTCACCATGAGGTGTGTGAATTTGTGGGGAAGATATTGTGCATGTGTGTGTGTGTGCGCTTGCATGTGTGTGTGCGTCTGTAGGTACTGTATGTGTTCACAAGATATCACATCTATCTGCATCTGTGTTTGTGTGAATATATCTGTTCATGTTTGTGTACTGCTGTGTGTGTATGTGTGTGTATACACACGTGTGTGTGTGTTGGTTACTCACAGGTATTTGCCGTGCCCTTGGGGATTGGAAGATAGGATCCTGCGCTCCACGTCCGTCCCTGGTAGTTCCTCTTACAGCGGCCACAGTCCGGTCCCGTGGTGTTGTGCTCACACTCACAATTTAGCTTCTCCTTGTCAAACACGCAACTGTTGGCGTGAAGGTTACACTTGCACCTGTCAAAGGAAGGGGGAAAAAAAGAACAGAGAAGAGAAGAAGAGAAGAGGGACAAGAAGAGAAGAAGAGAAGAGGGAAAAAAAGAACAGAGAAGAGAAGAAGAGAAGAGGGAGAAGAAGAGAAGAGGGAGAAGAAGAGAAGAAGCGAAGAGGGAGAAGAAGAGAAGAGGGAGAAGAAGAGAAGAAGAGAAGAAGAGAAGAGGGAGAAGAAGAGAAGAGGGAGAAAAAAAAAATTAGACGCTGGTGGAATTTGAAATGTTTTCAATCTCAGATCTTACGTGTGGGAGTGAAAGAAAGGAAGAGGGAGAAAGGGAAGACAAAAATAGTCAGATGAAGTATTTTTGCGGTTGAAGGGCAGAGTGGCCTTGAGAAGAACCCAGTCAACACAGAAACAGAGATAGGTATTCTCAGCATCTGGAGAACAACTTTCCAACAGGAATTCCACAAAACTGTCTGCATCATTATTGTCCAAATCAAATCAAATCAAGTCCCTCTGCTTTCTTCTGCCATACAAGATAACTTATTTATAAGTGTCACACTAGAGGAAGGGTAATTGTAGTAAGGTCGCATTTATCTAAACGAGAAAACGAGAGAGAGAGCGAGAGAGTGAGAACCAGAATAAATTAAACAAGCAGAGTGGAATAGTCGTCCCAGGGGGAGGGAAACGAGAGTTGCTGCCTCACGAAAGACAGTAGGTGTCTCTCCATCTCTTTCTCGGAGTTTGTAGATAATGTCAGCTGTTTAGAAAGTGGCGAAGGAGCAGGACAGCTGGTACATGTTTGTTAAAACATTTAAATATAACACAGCCTAAGAGGAACGTGTTCTGAAAGTCAGTCATTACAATAAACATGTTGAACTTTCCTTTCCACCCTACTACAATTGTTATATAACAGTACTACGACCTACAGTAATAATAGTCAATTCTCAGTGACCACTGGGAACATAAAAACCTGTAACAAAAACATTTATGCATTTCTAATCCTGACAATGGCACCAGACACCAAGAATGTCTAGTTCTCAAAAATTCCTTCCGGTCTAAATATAAAATCAATGTGCATTGATTTTGTTACAGAGAGTCAAGAGGGTTGCAATTGTGTTGCATACACACTGATCTCTATCTACCATAGGAGACAGAAAAATGGAGGTGGTGGGACGGGGAGAACTGGCGGTTTGAGGTAACCCTACACCCCTGCTGGGACTGTCAATGTAGTTTCTCTAGGCCTCCTTGTCCCTATTGATTTATTTATTTAATTGTATTTATGTTAGGATAATTTTGTTCTCAAGGTTCATAAACTGAACTTCAATTAAAATACTCAGTCTGTAACCCAGAGTTTGTAAGGTTCTGGTTGAAATGAAACAGACAGAGGCCAGTGTACGATTGTCAGAATGTTTATTTACGAGAGCTCTGGCAATCATACCATGCACATAGGTTTATATACCTCACATTTAGTCATAAATGCCCCTCCTCCTCTCTAACAATGACAATGCAGTTTCTAAATATATTCCAACACATACATTGCTTATCTTATTCTGCAACATGTTACATAATTTATTGCAAGCCTAACGGTTTCTCCCCTCTCTGAGTGGGGAGACTTTCTTCCTGTTTTTCAGTTTCACAGTGGTCACAAGTTGTCTGTCCACAGTTCCTCTTCACAAGCATTCAAATCATTATATAGAGACAGGGTAGAATTCTGTTAGTTATAGTCCTATCATTACTTTAAACATATACATCATTATATACATCATGGGGCGGCAGGGTAGCCTAGTGGTTAGAGTGGAGGGGTGGCAGGGTAGCCTAGTGGTTAGAGTGGAGGGGTGGCAGGGTAGCCTAGTGGTTAGAGTGGAGGGGTGGCAGGGTAGCCTAGTGGTTAGAGTGGAGGGGTGGCAGGGTAGCCTAGTGGTTAGAGTGGAGGGGTGGCAGGGTAGCCTAGTGGTTAGAGTGGAGGGGTGGCAGGGTAGCCTAGTGGTTAGAGTGGAGGGGTGGCAGGGTAGCCTAGTGGTTAGAGTGGAGGGGTGGCAGGGTAGCCTAGTGGTTAGAGTGGAGGGGTGGCAGGGTAGCCTAGTGGTTAAAGTGGAGGGGTGGCAGGGTAGCCTAGTGGTTAGAGTGGAGGGGTGGCAGGGAGCCTAGTGGTTAGAGTGGAGGGGTGGCAGGGTAGTCTAGTGGTTAGTGTTGGACTAGTAACCGGAAGGTTGCAAATTCAAAAACCCGAGGTACAAATCTGCCGTTCTGCCCCTGAACAAGGCAGTTAACCCACTGTTCCTAGGCCGTCATTGAAAATAAGAATTTGTTCTTAACTGACTTGTCTAGTTAAATAAAGGTTATAAAAAATATATGTTTTAGTCATTATACATAAAATCCATAACAATTTATTTTTCCTTTTATATACAAGTCAGTTTAAGAACAAAATCTTATTTTACAAAAGGCAAAAAGGCCTCCTGCGGGGACTTTTACAAATAAAATACAAATATAGGAAAAAACACACATCACGACAAGAGACAACACAACACTACATAAAGAGAGACAACACAACACTACATAAAGAGAGACAACACAACACTACATAAAGAGAGACAACACTACACTACATAAAGAGAGACAACACAACACTACATAAAGAGAGACAACACAACACTACATAAAGAGAGACAACACAACACTACATAAAGAGAGACAACACAACACTACATAAAGAGAGACAACACAACACTACATAAAGAGAGACAACACAACACTACATAAAGAGAGACAACACTACACTACATAAAGAGAGACCTAAAACAACACTACATAAAGAGAGACAACACTACACTACATAAAGAGAGACAACACAACACTACATAAAGAGAGACAACACAACACTACATAAAGAGAGACAACACTACACTACATAAAGAGAGACCTAAAACAACACTACATAAAGAGAGACCACACAACACTACATAAAGAGAGACCTAAAACAACAACAGAGCATGGCAGCAACACATAACAAAACAGCATGGCAGCAACACATAACAAAACAGCATGGAAGCAACACATAACAAAACAGCATGGCAGCAACACATGACAACACAGCATGGCAGCAACACATGACAACACAGCATGGCAGCAACACATGACAACACAGCATGGCAGCAATACATGACAACACAGCATGGCAGCAACACATGACAACACAGCATGGCAGCAACACATGACAACACAGCATGGCAGCAACACATGACAAAACAGCATGGCAGCAACACATAACAAAACAGCATGGTAGCAACACATGACAACACAGCATGGCAGCAACACAACCTGACAACAACATGGTAGCAAAACAACATGGCAGCAGCACAACATGGTACAAACATCACTACGCACAGACAACAGCACAAAGGGCAAGAAGGTAGAGACAACAATACATCCCGCAAAGCAGCCACAACTGTCAGTAAGAGTGTCCATGTTTGAGTCTTTGAATGAAGAGATTGAGATAAAACTGTCCAGTTTGAGTGTTTGTTGCAGCTCGTTCCAGTCTCTAGCTGCAGCGAACTGAAAAGATGAGCGATCCAGGGATGTGTGTGCTTTGGTGACCTTTAACAGAATGTGACTGGCAGAACGGGTGTTGTAAGGTGGAGGATGAGGGCAGCAGTAGATATCTCAGATAGGGGGGAGTGAGGCCTAAGAGGGTTCTATAAATACGCATCAACCAGTGGGTCTTGTGACGGGTATACAGAGATGACCAGTTTACAGAGGAGTATAGAGTGCAGTGATGTGTCCTATAACAGGCTGACTACACCGCTCGCATCGCGTGCGCGAGCATTTCAAAATACATTTAGAAATCTATATTATTCAATTATTGCACCCCACTGCTCACGCGCGCCAACGAGCGTCTCCGTTGCCAAGGGCTAAAATAGAAGTCAGTTCTATTTGTGATGCAGATCGCGCAATAAGTCCTGCCTCTCCCATCTCCTCATTGGTTTATAGAAGCAGGTACCCACGTGCCATCTCCTCATTGGTAAAAACCCACGTTGGTGACTGAAAGACGAATGAAGTCGATGGCGGTAATGCACCTGATTTATGAAAGTTGCCAATTGCAATATATAGTCCAGAGAAAAAAAAGCCTGGAAGGAGGAGAGATGACTAGAAACGATTCAGTTGACCGTTTTATGTGTGGATTAACTGGCAGAGTAGAGGACCTTGTGCATTTCAGGTAAAATAACAACTCAATGTTTATATCCCAGGACAAATTAGCTAGCAAGTGAAAGCTAGCTAGTTAAATTGCCATAAAAGTTTAATGCTTTTCGACCTGTCCCCAAATTAATGTAATTTTTTCAGAGTTTGTTTTGATATTTTAAAACTTGTTGAGGATAGGGGGCAGTATTTTCACTTTGATTTGAATTGCGTGCCCATAGTGAACTGCATCCTACTCTGTCCTAGATTGCTAATATATGCATATTATTATTACTATTGGATAGAAAACAATCTAAAGTTTATAAAACTGTTTGAATTATGTCTGTGAGTATAACAGAACTCATAGGGCAGGCAATCTTCCAAACAAGAAGTGAAATTCTGAATGTGGGTCAACTTTGACGTCATCGCCCCTTCCTTTCCCAACAAGATATGGATCTGGGAGCACTTCCTACACATTCCACTAGCTGTCCTCATTCAGTAGAACGTGGAATGGAGCTTTTGGTGTGAACTTTGACCGAATGGGAGGGGAAATAGTCACGCATTTCTCCGTGGGTGCCACCGCCGTTCCATTTGGCTGCAGCTGAAAACCGTATGATCCGGTTGGAACGTTATTGGATATATATGAAAATAACATCCTGAAGATTGATTCCCTACTTAGTTTGACCAGTTTATTCGACCTGGAATATATCTTTTTGAAGTTTTTGTGCGAGTTGTCCTGGACCAGCGTCAGCTTTTGGGCACGGAGCTGAAAGTGGTAGCAAATGCAGCTAATTGGACACTAGTATTGGACATTATGGAAAAAAACAACGATTTATTGTGGAACTAGGACTCCTTGACCTCATTCTGATGAAAGATCATCAAAGTAAGGGAATATTTATGATATCATTTTGTATTTCTGTTGACTCCAACATGGCGGAGAAATACTTTTACGTCTGAGCGCTGTCTCAGATTATTGCATGGAAAGCTTTTTTTGTAACGTTTAAAAAAAATCTGACACAGCGGTTGCATTAAGAACCGGTGTATCTTTAATTATATGTAGAACATGTATCTTTAGTCAAAGTTTATGATGAGTATTTCTGTTATCTGGCGTAGCTTTCTATAATTCCTCCGGATATTTTGGAGGCATTTCTGAACATTGCGTCAATGTAAACCGAGATTTGTGGATATAAATGTGCATATTATCGAACAAAACATAAATGTATTGTGTAACATGTCATATGAGTGTCATCTGATGAAGATTTTCAAAAGGTTAGTGATTCATTTTATCTCTAATCCTGCTTTTGTGACTCTATTTTTGGCTGGAAAAAATGGCTGTGTCTTTCCTTTGATTTGGTGGTGGTCTAACATAAATATATGTTGTGTTTTCGCTGTAAAACATTTTAAAAATCAGACATGATGGGTAGATGAACAAGATGTTTATCTTTCATTTGCTGTATTGGACTTGTTAATGTGTGAAAGTTAAATATTTCAAAAGAATATTTTTGAATTCCCTGTGCCACCTTTTCTGCTGAATGGGGGGGTGGAGATCCCTGAGGGGAACGCCTTGCCATAACAGGTGCATGTCGTGATCGCATTTGGTGTGGGGGGGCAAAATACATTTATGCACGATGGCGCACGATGGCGCATGTGTGCAGCCGGTTTGGGTTCCGTGTTAGGAGCATTGGTGGCATATCTGATGGTCGAATGGTAAAGAACACCTCGCCGCTCGAGAGCACCCTTACATGCTGATCTATAAATTACGTCTCCTTAGTCTAGCATGGGTAGGATGGTCACCTGAATCAGGGATAGTTTGGCAACTGTGGTGAAAGAGGAGTTATTATGATAGAGGAAACCAAGTCTAGATGCAACTTTAGCCTGCAGATTTGATATGTGCTGAGAGAAGGACAATGTATCGTCTAGCCATACTTCCAAGTACTTGTATGAGGTGACTACCTCAAGCTCTAAACCCCCAGAGGTAATAATAACACCTGTGGAGTGTGATTACTACCTTGGAGATGAGAGGAGAGTCATAGTCACTCAGCACTAATACTGTGGGTTAGTGGTATACTGTATACTGTAGATAGTGGTATACTGTATACTGTAGGTTAGTGGTATACTGTAGATAGTGGTATACCTTAGGTTAGTGGTAGACTGTATACTGTAGATAGCGGTATACTGTATACTGTGGGTTAGTGGCATACTGTATACTGAAGATAGTGGTATACTCTATACTGTAGATAGTGGTATAATGTATACTGTAGATAGTGGTATACTGTATACTGTAGGTTAGTGGTATACTGCATACTGTAGGTTAGTGGTATACTGTAGGTTAGTGGTATACCTTAGGTTAGTGGTATACCTTAGGTTAGTGGTATACTGCATACTGTAGGTTAGTGGTATACTGTAGGTTAGTGGTATACCTTAGGTTAGTGGTATACTGCATACTGTAGGTTAGTGGTATACTGTAGGTTAGTGGTATACCTTAGGTTAGTGGTATACCTTAGGTTAGTGGTATACTGTAGGTTAGTGGTATACCTTAGGTTAGTGGTATACTGTAGGTTAGTGGTATACTGTAGGTTAGTGGTATACCTTAGGTTAGTGGTATACTGTAGGTTAGTGGTATACTGTAGGTTAGTGGTATACTGTAGGTTAGTGGTATACCTTAGGTTAGTGGTATACCTTAGGTTAGTGGTATACTGCATACTGTAGGTTAGTGGTATACTGTAGGTTAGTGGTATACCTTAGGTTAGTGGTATACCTTAGGTTAGTGGTATACCTTAGGTTAGTGGTATACTGTAGGTTAGTGGTATACTGTAGGTTAGTGGTATACCTTAGGTTAGTGGTATACCTTAGGTTAGTGGTATACCTTAGGTTAGTGGTATACTGCATACTGTAGGTTAGTGGTATACTGTAGGTTAGTGGTATACCTTAGGTTAGTGGTATACTGTAGGTTAGTGGTATACTGTAGGTTAGTGGTATACCTTAGGTTAGTGGTATACCTTAGGTTAGTGGTATACTGTAGGTTAGTGGTATACTGTAGGTTAGTGGTATACCTTAGGTTAGTGGTATACCTTAGGTTAGTGGTATACCTTAGGTTAGTGGTATACTGTAGGTTAGTGGTATACTGTAGGTTAGTGGTATACCTTAGGTTAGTGGTATACCTTAGGTTAGTGGTATACCTTAGGTTAGTGGTATACCTTAGGTTAGTGGTATACCTTAGGTTAGTGGTATACCTTAGGTTAGTGGTATACTGTAGTTAGTGTATCAAACCCTTCAAAAATCTCCATTAATTTTAATCCACATCCTGTTGCTGTAGGATTATTTTCAAATTAAGATCCTACAACTGTGTGGACTGGTGTTGCTCTCATGAGTGCATATCAGGTGAAAATAAATATAGCATGTTCATGTCTTTCTACTGGGAGCAAGGTTACAATTTCTGGATTGACGTTGCCACGATGTCATGGCCTCATTGTTCTTTACCGCATCTATGTCTTTCTGTCGGGAACATCATCTCCATTGGGAGCAGTACGGAGGGTATTGTTGAGGAAAGAGCATGCCAGGGACAGCCCAGCCCACCCTTACTGACACTAACAATGTGGTGAGAGACTCTAGTGACAGCTGGCAGTGTTTATCTCTCCACCCTCGACAGAGGCTCACTGCGCCAGCTATAAGACTCTTAGCCTGATCCACCAGATAAATATGACGACTCGTAAGGAACAAAACTCCTAAACCAATCAGCCGACTTTTGATCTGAGCTCTCTGCTCATGGCTGAGTCTTCATTCTCTGATTCCAGGCCTTCAACCCACCGATTAGGGCCAAGAGGTTCTCTCTTGATGTTTGTCTCTCTCTCTCTCTCGCTCTCTTTCTCCCTCATTATTAAACCTATTATGGCGCTGCGTATCAGTGGGGGGGACGTGCAGCATTGTGGCAGTGTCGTAGGAATTTATGTGCACCATGCTCTACAGTGCTTCAGGGTGATGAACGATGCTGCGGTCATTATTTTCCATAGGCTCCCCTGATTTGCTTCTCATTACCCAGAAGGCTGTTAGGTGGCGGCGACGGGGGACATTCTCAAGCTGAAGAATCACACTAGCTGCTGTTATGGATAATAGACCCCTTTCTGTGTGTCTGATCAGACTCCAGTCCTGGATGAGAGCGACTGATACACTGAAGAAAAATATAAACGCAACATGTGAAGTGTTGGTCCCTGAGGTCTCATGAGCTGAAATAAAACAAATCCCAGAAATGTTCCCTCAAGTTTTATGCACATGTAAAGTTTGTCATGGGAAGGAGACCAAGGTGCAGCGTGGTAGGCGTTCATTCTTTTATTTAAAATGTTCCACCAAGAAAAAAACCTAATAAACAATACAACGAACGAAAAGCTTCGTCGGTCAAACTACATGCACTCAAACAAAGACAAGATCCCACACTGAAGGAGGGGAAAAAGAGCTGCCTTAAGTATGATCCCCAATGAAAGACAGCTGCCTCTGACTGGGAACAACACACAGCCAAACACAAAGAAATAGAGAACATAGAATGCCCACCCAAATCACACCCTGACCTAACCAAACATAGAGAATGAAAAGGATCTAAGGTCAGGGCGTGACAGCACAGATTTGTTTACATCCCTGTTAGTGAGCATTTCTCCTTTTGCCAAGATAATCCATCCACCTGACATGTGTGGCAAAAATCAAGAAGCTGATTAAACAGCATGATCATTACACAGCTGCAACTTGTGCTGGGCAGTAAAATGTGAAGTTTTGTCACACAACATAATGCCACAGATGTCTCAAGTTTTGAGGGACCTTGCAATTGGCACGCTGACTGCAGGAATGTCCACCAGAGCTGTTGCCAGATAATTGAATGCTAATTTCTCTACCATAAGCCACTTCCAACGTCATTTTAGAGAACTTGTCAGTACGTCCAACTGGCCTTGTAGGTCCAACGTGTAACCACGCCAGCCCAGGACCTCCACATCCGGCTTCTTCACCTGTAGGATCGTCTGAGTGGGTGGGCCTATGCCCTCCAAGGCCCACCCAAGGATGCACCCTTATCCAGTCATGGTTGCAGAGCAGTATTTCTGTCTGTAATAAAGTTTTTTTGTGGGTAAAAACTCATTCTCATTGGCTGGGCCTGGCTCCCCAGTGATTGGACACCCCCGCTGAACCCCTGCGTAGTCATGAGAAATTCATAGACTAGGACCTAATGAATTCATTTAAATTGACTGATTTCCTTATATGAACTGTATCTAAGTAAAATCTTTGAAATGGTTGCGTTAATATTTGTGTTCAGTACACATAACCAAAGTGTTAAATGCAGGGAAGTTGTGAGCTGGTTAAACTGTATTACTTAACATTCTGATGAGGCAGCTATCTTTCTTTCTCTGTCCACAGAGAGGAGAGCCTTTTGTGGTGTAACCTTCAAGTCTCCTCAACACCGGAGACGTTTTAATCATCAGGCAGAAATTATACCGCCTAATGAAGAGGCCGGCGGTGGGCCCGTGGGTCTCTCAGCCGCGTGTGTGTACGTGTGTGGAACCATGGCCCGTGGGTCTCTTGGCCGTCGGCACTGTTGTGTGGAAATCAGACCCTGGCCCCAGCCCAGGTGCTGAGGTAGGCCCTAGGTAAAGTGTATTTAATCAAATGTCAAAGCTCCTCCCCTGGGCACTCTCACTAGAGCTCCTCCCCTGGGCACTCTCACTAGAGCTCCTCCCCTGGGCACTCTCACTAGAGCTCCTCCCCTGGGCACTCTCACTAGAGCTCCTCCCCTGGGCACTCTCAATAGAGCTCCTCCCCTGGGCACTCTCACTAGAGCTCCTCCCCTGGGCATTCTTCTGTCACTCTCTCCAACTCTTTGTTCTCTGTCTCTTTCTGTTCATATCCCTAAAAAGAAATATTCATAATGGTTAGGCAGTGTTTTGTATTCGTATGGTACTTTCAAAGGGCTATTGCTTAAAGCAGGTTTTGAGAGTCAACCACTGTCTGCTGCTCTGCTAGAGGTCGAGAGGATATGTATTCATACATTTACCCAGGAGGCTGTGTGCTCAAATTGCTCAGACAGGTTAACGTGCTCAAAAAAAGCAGAGAACAATCTATGCTCAGGTTTTTACCTTTTTTCTGTCTGAGACTTCAAACTTCCCACTTTCTTACAGTGGCCTGCGAAAGTATTCACCCCCCTTGGCATTTTTCCTATTTTGTTTCCTTACAACCTGGAATTAAAATGTATTTTTGGGGGGTTTGTATCATTTGATTTACACAACATGCCTACCACTTTGAAGATGCAAAATATGTTTTATTGTGAAACAAACAAGAAATAAGACAAAACAACATAAAACATAACTATTCACCCCCCAAAGTCAATACTTTGTAGAGACACCTTTTGCAGCAATTACAGTTGCAAGTCTCTTGGGGTATGTCTCTATGAGCTTGGCATATCTAGCCACTGGGATTTTTGCCCATTCTTCAAAGCAAAACTGTTCCAGCTCCTTAAAGTTGGATGGGTTCCGCTGGGGTACAGCAATCTTTAAGTCATACCACAGATTCTCAATTGGATTGTGGTCTGGGATTTGACTACGTCATTCCAAATACATTTAAATGTTTCCCCTTAAACCATTCAAGTGTTGCTTTAGCAGTATCCTTAGGATCATTGTCCTGCTGGAAGGTGAACCTCCATCCCAGTCTCAAATCTCTGGAAGACTGAAACAGTTTTCCCCGAATAATTTTCCTGTATTTAAAACCATCCATCATTTCTTCAATTCTGACCAGTTTCCCAGTCCCTGCGATGATAAACATCCCCACAGCAAGATGCTGCCACCACCATGCTTCACTGTGGGGATGTTGTTCTCGGGGTGATGAGAGGTGTTGGGTTTTCGCCAGATATAGCATATCCCTTTATGGACAAAAAGCTACATTTTAGTCTCATCTGACCAGAGTACCTTCTTCCATATGTTTGGGGAGTCTCCCACATGCCTTTTGGGGAACACCAAACATGTTTGCTTATTTTTTTCTGGCCCCTCTTCTATAAAGCCCAGCTCTGTGGAGTGTACAGCTTAAAGTGGTCCTATGGACAGATACTCCAATCTCCACTGTTGTCACGATCGGTGAAATTAGTAGACCAAGGCGCAGCGTGCGTAGAGTTCCACATTTTAATTTTAATAAACCGAAACTCACTGAACAAAACAACCAACCAAACGAAACGTGACTCTACTGTTGTGCACCCAGGCAACTAAATGTAGACAAGATCCCACGAATAACCATGGGGAAATGGCTACCTAAATATGATCCCCAATCAGAGACAACGATAAACAGCTGCCTCTGATTGGGAATCATATCAGGCCACCATAGACATACACATTCACCTAGATGACTCACCCAAGTCATTATCACGCCCCAATCAACACAGAGAATAAACAGCTTACTATGGTCAGGGCGTGACAACTGTGGAGCTTTGCGGCTCCTTCAGGGTTATCTTTTGTCTCTTTGCTGCCTCTCTGATTAACGCCCTCCTTGCCTGGTCCATGAGTTGTGGTGAGCGGCCCTCTCTTGGCAGGTTTGTTGTGGTGCCATATTCTTTCCATTTTTTAATAGTGGATTTAATGATGCTCCGTGGGATGTTCAAAGTTTCAGAATTTTTTTATAACCCAACCCTGATCTGTACTTCTCCACAACCTTGTCCCTGGCCTGTTTGGAGAGCTCCTTGGTCTTCATGGTGCTGCTTGCTTGCTTGCTTGGTGGTGCCCCTTGCTTAGTTAGTAGTGTTGCAGACTCTGGAGCCTTTCAGAACAGGTGTACATATACTGAGATCATGTGACAGATCATGTGACACTTAAATAAAGTCCACCTGTGTGCAATCTAACTAATTATGTGACTTCTGAAGGTAACTAGTTGCACTAGATCATATTTAGGGGCTTCATAGCAAAGGGGGTTATATACATATTTGCGTTTTTAATTTTTAGAATTCTTTGAAACAAGTAATTTTTTTTCATTTCACCAATTTGGACTATTTTGTGTCTGTCCATTACATGAAATACAAATACAAAGCAATTTAAATAAAGGTTGTAATGCAACAAAACAGGAAGAACGCCAAGGGGGGTGAATATCTGACAAACAGCTGTACGTTCGCCTTGAGTCGGAGGAGACATAATACATTGTACAGGTCTGAATGTGTGTACATTTGTCTAAATAAACCGGTGCGAGGATGCGAGCGGTGTAGAACACCCAGCTTGCCTGTAGCACTGCAATCTCTGACCACCAAAGTAATGGAATTCTGATCGACAATAAGGGGCCGGACTGCAAACTAATGTCATTAGCAAAAAACACAATGCCTAGTTTCCAAGGAAATTGCTGTTATATCTATGATCTCTATCTCTATTATCTCTATCTCTATTATCTCTATCTCTGTTATCTCTTTTATCCTTTGTCTTTCTATCTCATTACAAACTGAACAAGCCATTTTCCTCCTCTGCCAACTGGTCTCCGTGCCTTTGTAGCCAGACGTACCAGTAGCTAATGAATCATAATGAGCCACAAACGGAGCCTTACAGATCCCACTGGGTGCAGATGTCAATTCAACCTTTATTCCACGTTGGTTCAACGTAATTTCATTGAAATGACATGGAAACAACGTTGATTCAACCAGTGTGTGCCCAATCGGATGGCCATGTGACGGGAAATGATCCAACTAAATTGAGCAGAGTGGATGAAACACAGTGAAGCAATTCAATTCAATCAATCATACAGGTGTGTTGAATAAAAGTGTCAGCATTACGATGAATCTTTCAAGTGAGCAACAACAATAATAGTAATGGTAATAATAATAATAACAATGATAATGGAAAACGCTCACACTCAAGACTTGATAATGAAATTACAGGATAAAATACTGACAAGGCCTTAATGTGTCCACATGTAATGTGTCTGGGAGTCACCAGCAGAACAGACTGACTAGAGTGTAGCCTGTTGGTCAGATAGCCACTAGAGACTAGAGTGTAGCCTGTTTACCAGACAGCTAGTAGAGACTAGAGTGTAGCCTGTTTACCAGACAGCTAGTAGAGACTAGAGTGTAGACTGTTTACCAGACAGCTAGTAGAGACTAGAGTGTAGCCTGTTTACCAGATAGCCAGTAGAGACTAGAGTGTAGCCTGTTTACCAGACAGCTAGTAGAGACTAGAGTGTAGCCTGTTGGTCAGATAGCCAGTGGAGACTAAAGTGTAGCCTGTTGGTCAGATAGCCAGTAGAGACTAGAGTGTAGCCTGTTGGTCAGATAGCCAGTAGAGACTAGAGTGTAGCCTGTTGGTCAGATAGCCACTAGAGACTAGAGTGTAGCCTGTTGGTCAGATAGCCAGTAGAGACTAAAGTGTAGCCTGTTGGTCAGATAGCCAGTAGAGCATAACGTGTAGCCTGTTGGTCAGATACCCAGTAGAGACTAAAGTGTAGCCTGTTGGTCAGATAGCCAGTAGAGACTAGAGTGTAGCCTGTTGGTCAGATAGCCACTATAGACTAAAGTGTAGACTGTTGGTCAGATAGCCAGTAGACACTAAAGTGTAGCCTGATTGTCAGATAGCCACTAGAGACTAGAGTGTAGCCTGTTGGACAGATAGAGACTAGAGTGTAGCCTGTTGGTCAGATAGCAAGTAGAGACTAAAGTGTAGCCTGTTGGTCAGATAGCCAGTAGAGACTAAAGTGTAGCCTGTTGGTCAGATATTCAGTAGAGTTTAAAGTGTAGCCTGTTTGTCAGATAGCCAGTAGAGACGAGAGTGTAACCTGTTGGTCAGATAGCCAGTAGACACTAAAGTGTAACCTGATTGTCAGATAGCCACTAGAGACTAGAGTGTAGCCTGTTGGACAGATAGAGACTAGAGTGTAGCCTGTTGGTCAGATAGCAAGTAGAGACTAAAGTGTAGCCTGTTGGTCAGATAGCCAGTAGAGACTAAAGTGTAGCCTGTTGGACAGATAGCCACTAGATAATAAAGTGTAACCTGTTGGTCAGATAGCCAGTAGAGTTTAAAGTGTAGCCTGTTTGTCAGATAACCAGTAGAGATGAGAGTGTAACCTGTTTACCAGATAGCCACTAGAGACTAAAGTGTAGCCTGTTGGTCAGATAGCCAGTAGAGACTAAAGTGTAGCCTGTTTGTCAGATAGCCAGTAGAGACGAGAGTGTAACCTGTTGGTCAGATAGCCAGTAGACACTAAAGTGTAACCTGATTGTCAGATAGCCACTAGAGACTAGAGTGTAGCCTGTTGGACAGATAGAGACTAGAGTGTAGCCTGTTGGTCAGATAGCAAGTAGAGACTAAAGTGTAGCCTGTTGGTCAGATAGCCAGTAGAGACTAAAGTGTAGCCTGTTGGACAGATAGCCACTAGAGAATAAAGTGTAACCTGTTTGTCAGATAACCAGTAGAGATGAGAGTGTAACCTGTTTACCAGATAGCCACTAGAGACTAAAGTGTAGCCTGTTGGTCAGATAGCCAGTAGAGACTAAAGTGTAGCCTGTTTACCAGATAGCCACTAGAGACTAAAATGTAGCCTGTTGGTCAGATAGCCAGTAGAGACTAAAGTGTAGCCTGTTGGTCAGATACCCAGTAGAGACTAAAGTGTAGCCTGCTGGTCAGATAGCCAGTAGAGCCTAAAGTGTAGTCTGTTGGTCAGATAGCCAGTAGAGACTAAAGTGTGGCCTGCTGGTCAGATAGCCAGTAGAGCCTAAAGTGTAGCCTGTTGGTCAGATAGCCACTAGAGACTAAAGTGTAGCCTGTTGGTCAGATAGCCAGTAGACACTAAAGTGTAGCCTGATGGTCAGATAACCACCAGAGACTAGAGTGTAGCCTGTTGGTAAGATAGAGACTAGAGACTAGAGAGTAGTCTGTTGGTCAGATAGCCAGTAGAGACTAAAGTGTAGCCTGTTTACCAGATAGCCACTAGAGTGTAGTCTGTTGGTCAGATAGCCAGTAGAGACTAAAGTGTAGCCTGTTGGTCAGATAGCCACTAGAGACTAAAGTGTAGCCTGTTGGTCAGATAGCCAGTAGAGACGAGAGTTTACCAGATAGCCAGTAGAGACTAGCGTGTAGCATGTTTACCAGATAGCCACTAGAGACTAGAGTGTAGCCTGTTGGTCAGATAGCCAGTGGAGACTAAAGTGTAGCCTGTTGGTCAGATAGCCAGTAGAGACTAGAGTGTAGCCTGTTGGTCAGATAGCCAGTAGAGACTAAAGTGTAGGCTGTTGGTCAGATAGACAGTAGAGACTAGAGTGTAGCCTGTTGGTCAGATAGAGATTAGAGTGTAGCCTGTTGGTCAGATAGCCAGTAGAGACTAAAGTGTAGCCTGTTGGTCAGATAGCCAGTAGAGACGAGAGTGTAGACTGTTGGTCAGATAGCCACTAGAGACTAGATTGTAGCCTGTTTACCAGACAGCCACTAGAGACTAGAGTGTAGCCTGTTTACCAGATAGCCACTAGAGACTAAAGTGTAGCTGGTTTACCAGATAGCCACTAGAGACTAGAGTGTAGTCTGTTTGTCAGATAGCCAGAAGAGACTATAGTGTAGCCTGTGGGCCAGATAGCCACTAGAGACTAGAGTGTAGCCTGTTGGTCAGATAGCCACTAGAGACTAGAGTGTAGCCTGTTGGTCAGATAGCCACTATAGACTAAAGTGTAGCCTGTTGGTCAGATAGCCAGTAGACACTAAAGTGTAGCCTGATGGTCAGATAGCCACTAGAGACTAGAGTGTAGCCTGTTGGACAGATAGAGACTAGAGTGTAGCCTGTTGGTCAGTGAGCAAGTAGAGACTAAAGTGTAGCCTGTTGGTCAGATAGCCAGTAGAGACTAAAGTGTAGCCTGTTGGTCAGATACCCAGTAGAGACTAAAGTGTAGCCTGCTGGTCAGATAGCCAGTAGAGCCTAAAGTGTAGTCTGTTGGTCAGATAGCCAGTAGAGACTAAAGTGTAGCCTGCTGGCCAGATAGCCAGTAGAGCCTAAAGTGTAGCCTGTTGGTCAGATACCCAGTAGAGACTAAATTGTAGCCTGTTGGTCAGATAGCCACTAGAGAATAAAGTGTAGCCTGTTGGTCAGATAGCCAGTAGAGACTAGAGTGTAGCCTGTTGGTCAGATAGCCAGTAGAGACTAAAGTTTAGGCTGTTGGTCAGATAGCCAGTAGAGACTAGAGTGTAGCCTGTTGGTCAGATAGAGACGAGAGTGTAGCCTGTTGGTCAGATAGCCAGTAGAGACTAAAGTGTAGCCTGTTGGTCAGATAGCCAGTAGAGACGAGAGTGTAGCCTGTTGGTCAGATAGCCACTAGAGACTAGATTGTAGCCTGTTTACCAGACAGCCACTAGAGACTAGAGTGTAGCCTGTTTACCAGATAGCCACTAGAGACTAAAGTGTAGCTGGTTTACCAGATAGCCACTAGAGACTAGAGTGTAGTCTGTTTGTCAGATAGCCAGTAGAGACTATACTGTAGCCTGTGGGCCAGATAGCCACTAGAGACTAGAGTGTAGCCTGTTGGCCAGATACCCAGTAGAGACTAAAGTGTAGCCTGTTGGTCAGATAGCCAGTAGAGACTAGAGTGTAGCCTGTTGGTCAGATAGCCACTATAGACTAAAGTGTAGCCTGTTGGTCAGATAGCCAGTAGACACTAAAGTGTAGCCTGATGGTCAGATAGCCACTAGAGACTAGAGTGTAGCCTGTTGGACAGATAGAGACTAGAGTGTAGCCTGTTGGTCAGATAGCAAGTAGAGACTAAAGTGTAGCCTGTTGGTCAGATAGCCAGTAGAGACTAAAGTGTAGCCTGTTGGTCAGATACCCAGTAGAGACTAAAGTGTAGCCTGCTGGTCAGATAGCCAGTAGAGCCTAAAGTGTAGTCTGTTGGTCAGATAGCCAGTAGAGACTAAAGTGTAGCCTGCTGGCCAGATAGCCACTAGAGAATAAAGTGTAGCCTGTTGGTCAGATAGCCAGTAGAGACTAGAGTGTAGCCTGTTGGTCAGATAGCCAGTAGAGACTAAAGTGTAGGCTGTTGGTCAGATAGCCAGTAGAGACTAGAGTGTAGCCTGTTGGTCAGATAAAGATTAGAGTGTAGCCTGTTGGTCAGATACCCAGTAGAGACTAAAGTGTAGCCTGCTGGTCAGATAGCCAGTAGAGACTAGATTGTAGCCTGTTTACCAGACAGCCACTAGAGACTAGAGTGTAGCCTGTTTACCAGATAGCCACTAGAGACTAGAGTGTAGCCTGTTGGACAGATAGAGACTAGAGTGTAGCCTGTTGGTCAGATAGCAAGTAGAGACTAAAGTGTAGCCTGTTGGTCAGATAGCCAGTAGAGACTAAAGTGTAGCCTGCTGGTCAGATAGCCAGTAGAGACTAAAGTGTAGCCTGTTGGTCAGATAGCCACTAGACACTAAAGTATAGCCTGTTGGTCAGATAGCCAGTAGAGACTAAAGTGTAGCCTGTTTACCAGATAGCCAGTAGAGACTAGAGTGTAGCCTGTTGTTCAGATAGCCAGTAGAGACTAAAGTGTAGCCTGTTGGTCAGATAGCCAGTAGAGACTAGAGTGTAGTCTGTTGGTCAGATAGCCAGTAGAGACTAGAGTGTAGCCTGTTGGTCAGATAGCCAGTAGAGACTAGAGTGTAGTCTGTTGGTCAGATAGCCAGTAGAGAATAGAGTGTAGCCTGTTGGTCAGATAGAGACTAAAGTGTAGCCTGTTGGTCAGATAGCGAGTAGAGACTAGAGTGTAGTCTGTTGGTCAGATAGCCAGTAGAGAATAGAGTGTAGCCTGTTGGTCAGATAGCCAGTAGAGACTAAAGTGTAGCCTGTTTACCAGATAGCCACTAGAGACTAAAGTATAGCCTGCTGGTCAGATAGCCAGTAGAGACAAAAGTGTAGCCTGTTTACCAGATAGCCAGTAGATACTAGAGTGTAGTCTGTTGGTCAGATAGCCAGTAGAGACTAAAGTGTAGCCTGTTTACCAGATAGCCAGTAGAGACTAGAGTGTAGCCTGTTGGTCAGATAGCCAGTAGAGACTAAAGTGTAGCCTGTTGGTCAGATAGCCAGTAGAGACTAAAGTGTAGCCTGTTGGTCAGATAGCCAGTAGAGACTAGAGTGTAGCCTGTTGGACAGATAGAGACTAGAGTGTAGCCTGTTGGCCAGATAGCAAGTAGAGACTAAAGTGTAGCCTGTTGGTCAGATAGCCAGTAGAGACTAAAGTGTAGCCTGCTGGTCAGATAGCCACTGGAGACTAGAGTGTAGCCTGTTGGACAGATAGCAAGTAGAGACTAAAGTGTAGCCTGTTGGTCAGATAGCCAGTAGAGACTAAAGTGTAGCCTGCTGGTCAGATAGCCAGTAGAGCCTAAAGTGTAGTCTGTTGGTCAGATAGCCAGTAGAGACTAAAGTTTAGCCTGCTGGCCAGATAGCCAGTAGAGCCTAAAGTGTAGCCTGTTGGTCAGATACCCAGTAGAGACTAAATTGTAGCCTGTTGGTCAGATAGCCACTAGAGAATAAAGTGTAGCCTGTTGGTCAGATAGCCAGTAGAGACTAGAATGTAGTCTGTTGGTCAGATAGCCAGTAGAGACTAAATTGTGGCCTGTTGGTCAGATAGCCACTAGAGACTAGAGTGTAGCCTGTTGGTCAGATAGCCAGCAGAAACTAGAGTGTAGCCTGTTTACCAGATAGCCAGTAGAGACTAGAGTGTAGCCTGTTTACCAGATAGTCACTAGAGACTAGAGTGTAGCCTGTTGGTCAGATAGAGACTAAAGTGTAGCCTGTTGGTCAGATAGCCAGTAGAGAATAGAGTGTAGTCTGTTGGTCAGATAGCCAGTAGAGACTAGAGTGTAGCCTGTTGGTCAGATAGCCAGTAGAGACTAGAGTGTAGCCTGTTGGTCAGATAGAGACTAAAGTGTAGCCTGTTGGTCAGATAGCCAGTAGAGACTAGAGTGTAGTCTGTTGGTCAGATAGCCTTTAGAGAATAGAGTGTAGCCTGTTGGTCAGATAGCCAGTAGAGACTAAAGTGTAGCCTGTTTACCAGATAGCCACTAGAGACTAAAGTATAGCCTGTTGGTCAGATAGCCAGTAGAGACTAAAGTGTAGCCTGTTTACCAGATCGCCAGTAGAGACTAGAGTGTAGCCTGTTGTTCAGATATTCAGTAGAGACTAAAGTGTAGCCTGTTGGTCAGATAGCCAGTAGAGACTAGAGTGTAGTCTGTTGGTCAGATAGCCAGTAGAGACTAGAGTGTAGCCTGTTGGTCAGATAGCCAGTAGAGACTAGAGTGTAGCCTGTTGGTCAGATAGAGACTAAAGTGTAGCCTGTTGGTCAGATAGCCAGTAGAGACTAGAGTGTAGTCTGTTGGTCAGATAGCCAGTAGAGAATAGATTGTAGCCTGTTGGTCAGATAGCCAGTAGAGACTAAAGTGTAGCCTGTTTACCAGATAGCCACTAGAGACTAAAGTATAGCCTGTTGGTCAGATAGCCAGTAGAGACTAAAGTGTAGCCTGTTTACCAGATAGCCAGTAGATACTAGAGTGTAGCCTGTTGGTCAGATAGCCAGTAGAGACTAAAGTGTAGCCTGTTGGTCAGATAGCCAGTAGAGACTAAAGTGTAGCCTGGTGGTCAGATATCCAGTAGAGACTAGAGTGTAGCCTGTTTACATGAGAGCCACTAGAGACTAAATTGTAGCCTGTTGGTCAGATAGCCAGTAGAGACTAAAGTGTAGCCTGTTGGTCAGATAGCCAGTAGAGACTAGAGTGTAGCCTGTTTACCCGATAGCCACTAGAGACTAAATTGTAGCCTGTTGGTCAGATAGCCAGTAGAGACTAAAGTGTAGCCTGTTGGTCAGATAGCCAGTAGAGACTAGAGTGTAGCCTGTTGGACAGATAGAGACTAGAGTGTAGCCTGTTGGCCAGATAGCAAGTAGAGACTAAAGTGTAGCCTGTTGGTCAGATAGCCAGTAGAGACTAGAGTGTAGCCTGCTGGTCAGATAGCCACTGGAGACTAGAGTGTAGCCTGTTGGACAGATAGCAAGTAGAGACTAAAGTGTAGCCTGTTGGTCAGATAGCCAGTAGAGACTAAAGTGTAGCCTGCTGGTCAGATAGCCAGTAGAGCCTAAAGTGTAGCCTGTTGGTCAGATACCCAGTAGAGACTAAATTGTAGCCTGTTGGTCAGATAGCCACTAGAGAATAAAGTGTAGCCTGTTGGTCAGATAGCCAGTAGAGACTAGAATGTAGTCTGTTGGTCAGATAGCCAGTAGAGACTAAATTGTGGCCTGTTGGTCAGATAGCCACTAGAGACTAGAGTGTAGCCTGTTGGTCAGATAGCCAGCAGAAACTAGAGTGTAGCCTGTTTACCAGATAGCCAGTAGAGACTAGAGTGTAGCCTGTTTACCAGATAGTCACTAGAGACTAGAGTGTAGCCTGTTGGTCAGATAGAGACTAAAGTGTAGCCTGTTGGTCAGATAGCCAGTAGAGAATAGAGTGTAGTCTGTTGGTCAGATAGCCAGTAGAGACTAGAGTGTAGCCTGTTGGTCAGATAGCCAGTAGAGACTAGAGTGTAGCCTGTTGGTCAGATAGAGACTAAAGTGTAGCCTGTTGGTCAGATAGCCAGTAGAGACTAGAGTGTAGTCTGTTGGTCAGATAGCCTTTAGAGAATAGAGTGTAGCCTGTTGGTCAGATAGCCACTAGAGAATAAAGTGTAGCCTGTTGGTCAGATAGCCAGTAGAGACTAGAGTGTAGTCTGTTGGTCAGATAGCCAGTAGAGACTAAATTGTAGCCTGTTGGTCAGATAGCCACTAGAGACTAGAGTGTAGCCTGTTGGTCAGATAGCCAGTAGAGACTAGAGTGTAGCCTGTTTACCAGATAGCCACTAGAGACTAGAGTGTAGCCTGTTGGTCAGATAGAGACTAAAGTGTAGCCTGTTGGTCAGATAGCCAGTAGAGACTAGAGTGTAGTCTGTTGGTCAGATAGCCAGTAGACACTAGAGTGTAGCCTGTTGGTCAGATAGCCAGTAGAGACTAGAGTGTAGCATGTTGGTCAGATAGAGACTAAAGTGTAGCCTGTTGGTCAGATAGCCAGTAGAGACTAGAGTGTAGTCTGTTGGTCAGATAGCCAGTAGAGACTAGAGTGTAGCCTGTTTACCAGATAGCCACTAGAGACTAAAGTATAGCCTGTTGGTCAGATAGCCAGTAGAGACTAAAGTGTAGCATGTTTACCAGATAGCCAGTAGAGACTAGAGTGTAGCCTGTTGGTCAGATATCCAGTAGAGACTGGAGTGTAGTCTGTTTGTCAGATAGCCAGTAGAGACTAGATCGTATCCTGTTGGTTAGATAGCCAGTAGAGACTAAAGTGTAGCCTGTTTACCAGATAGCCACTAGAGACTAAAGTGTAGCCTGTTGGTCAGATAGCCAGTAGAGACTAGAGTGTAGCCTGTTTACCAGATAGCCAGTAGAGACTAGAGTGTAGCCTGTTGGTCAGATAGCCAGTAGAGACTAAAGTGTAGCCTGTTGGTCAGATAGCCAGTAGAGACTAGAGTGTAGCCTGTTTACCAGATAGCCACTAGAGACTAAATTGTAGCCTGTTGGTCAGATAGCCAGTAAAGACTAAAGTGTAGCCTGTTGGTCAGATAGCCACTAGAGACTAAAGTGTAGCCTGTTGGTCAGATAGCCAGTAGAGACTAGAGTGTAGCCTGTTTACCAGATAGCCACTAGAGACTAAATTGTAGCATGTTGGTCAGATAGCCAGTAGAGACTAAAGTGTAGCCTGTTGGTCAGATAGCCAGTAATTAAAATGTTTTAGAAAAAGACAGGATAAGACACAATAAAAACACAAGTCACAGCACAGGGGCAACCCAACCAATAATACCTTGTATAATAATAAGTATTAGAGCGACTCATAGGAAACTGACAATAAAGAACCCAGTCATCAACAAAAGATTTGTAATAATGTTTTCATTCCCAGAGGGAGGAGTGAATGGGTGTAGACAAAACAAAAAAGGCCTTCAAAATAAAAGTCTCTAAGGCCAGAAGAACATATGAACCTAAATAAATCAATCTGATTCAATCAATAGTCCGAAAATAATCAACAATCTCAAATGCAAACTCTGTTGAACACCACTGTCAAAAATACACCCTGAGAGCAATAACTATCCAGCAGTACTGAACATACCAAGGTTGTGCAGCACAACAATAAATACATAAGGACACCAGCTCCAGTGTAAAGCACTGAAGTAAGAGAGGGAAACAGAGAGAGGGCTTTGGTCTTCAAAACATTTTTTTTATATATAGTTTTTTTCAGTGGTAGGTCAGCTTTCATATTGCAGATAGACTGTGGCTCCTATAATGTAATTGTCTGCATCATTTCGAATCCCCCACATAATCTTTGTGAAATATATTTTCCTTTATTGTTTTTCTCTAACACCTTTCCTTAATTGGAGTAAACTAATGGATAACAACACTTAAGCTTCTACTTCCAGCTAATACATACTATGTACATTTTACGGACACAGTATATTTCACAATAGTTATCTTAGTTTGTTTTTAGTTCCATCCTTCAGCTACCCTCAACCCCTCCCATCTATCTCTGAACACCATCCAGTTTTGATTGGGTCTTAGCTGTCAACATTGTCTGTCCGTCAGATACATCTGTTGGTTTGTTGTTTTGTTTGGAAAAGCTACTACAGGGATCAATTGAAAATCCGACCTGGAGCGGTAACACCGGAGATTGACTTAAAAACTTTACAAACTAAACACGCTGAGAGTTGTACCACCTGTCAACACTGCCACACCCACCGAGAGCGCTCAGGCAGAGACCCGGAACAGACGTCCTATTTCCTAGACCACAGTAACTGTATCAGGGGAGTCCATCATAGACTACAGTAACTGTAGCAGGGGAGTCCATCATAGACTACAGTAACTGTAGCAGGGGAGTCCATCATAGACTACAGTAACTGTAGCAGGGGAGTCCATCATAGACTACAGTAACTGTAGCAGGGGAGTCCATCATAGACTACAGTAACTGTAGCAGGGGACTCCATCATAGACTACAGTAACTATAACAGGGGAGTCCATCATAGACTACAGTAACTGTATCAGGGGAGTCCATCATAGACTACAGTAACTATAACAGGGGAGTCCATCATAGACTACAGTAACTATAACAGGGGAGTCCATCATAGACTACAGTAACTGTAGCAGGGGAGTCCATCATAGACTACAGTAACTATAACAGGGGAGTCCATCATAGACTACAGTAACTATAACAGGGGAGTCCATCATAGACTACAGTAACTATAACAGGGGAGTCCATCATAGACTACAGTAACTATAACAGGGGAGTCCATCATAGACTACAGTAACTGTATCAGGGGAGTCCATCATAGACTACAGTAACTATAACAGGGGAGTCCATCATAGACTACAGTAACTATAACAGGGGAGTCCATCATAGACTACAGTAACTATAACAGGGGAGTCCATCATAGACTACAGTAACTGTAGCAGGGGAGTCCATCATAGACTACAGTAACTATAACAGGGGAGTCCATCATAGACTACAGTAACTGTATCAGGGGAGTCCATCATAGACTACAGTAACTGTAGCAGGGGAGTGCATCATAGACTACAGTAACTGTAGCAAGGGAGTCCATCATAGACTACAGTAACTGTAACAGGGGAGTCCATCATAGACTACAGTAACTGTAGCAGGGGAGTCCATCATAGACTACAGTAACTATAACAGGGGAGTCCATCATAGACTACAGTAACTGTATCAGGGGAGTCCATCATAGACTACAGTAACTGTAACAGGGGAGTCCATCATATACTACAGTAACTGTAACAGGGGAGTCCATCATAGACTACAGTAACTGTAGCAGGGGAGTGCATCATAGACTACAGTAACTGTAGCAGGGGAGTCCATCATAGACTACAGTAACTGTATCAGGGGAGTCCATCATAGACTACAGTAACTGTAGCAGGGGAGTCCATCATAGACTACAGTAACTGTAACAGGGGAGTCCATCATAGACTACGGTAACTGTAACAGGGGAGTCCATCATAGACTACAGTAACTGTAACAAGGGAGTCCATCATAGACTACAGTAACTGTATCAGGGGAGTCCATCATAGACTACAGTAACTGTAGCAAGGGAGTCCATCATAGACAACAGTAACTGTATCAGGGGAGTCCATCATAGACTACAGTAACTGTAGCAAGGGAGTCCATCATAGACCACAGTAACTATAACAGAGGAGTCCATCATAGACAACAGTAACTGTAGCAAGGGAGTCCATCATAGGAGTTAGACTACAGTTACTGTACTAACCTTATCTGCCTTGCCACTGCCAAGTCCATCAACAACTAACTTAATAAACGCTGGTCCACTAACAACACCCATTCCAATCATGTTACCAACTCTATGGAACTATGTATTACGCACAGTACCCCAGGGAGTTGAGGACGCACAGAGTTGAAATGGCTCAAATTAGAATATTCCTAATATGGGTGAGGAAGTTAGAGTCACCCCAAAAGCATGGCTTTTCCTGACTCCTATTAGATACAATTACCCAATGGACTAACTCATGTTAGGAATATTACTTAAGTAGCCAATTAAGTTGTGAAGTAAAATACAAGCAAATGACCCCGCAGCTCAAGTACTGTGTGTTACTCAGCTTAATAAGATGTGGCCATCCAAATGATCGTACTGAATGGTTAAAGTCAGAAGGGGGACAGACAAATGATCGTACTGAATGGTTAAAGTCAGAAGGGGGACAGACAAATGATCGTACTGAATGGTTAAAGTCAGAAGGGGGACAGACAAATGATCGTACTGAATGGTTAAAGTCAGAAGGGGGGACAGACAAATGATCGTACTGAATGGTTAAAGTCAGAAGGGGGACAGACAAATGATCGTACTGAATGGTTAAAGTCAGAAGGGGGACAGACAAATGATCGTACTGAATGGTTAAAGTCAGAAGGGGGACAGACAAATGATCGTACTGAATGGTTAAAGTCAGAAGGGGGGACAGACAAATGATCGTACTGAATGGTTAAAGTCAGAAGGGGGACAGACAAGTGGCACAGCGTCTCCGCTTGTTGATGAACCCTTTAAAATGTATGAAAACTGGAAAAAAATGAAATGCATGTAATTCAACATAAGATAACTATTCCTTAAATCTATGTTATCCACTGTGAATGAGGTCTGTGAATGCTATCTGACATGTTATCCAAGCAGGAGTCAATCAAGCAGTCTGGGGCAGGTAGCATAGTGGTTAGAGTGTAGAGGCGGCAGGTAGCATAGTGGTTAGAGTGGAGGGGCGGCAGGTAGCATAGTGGTTAGAGTGGAGGGGCGGCAGGTAGCATAGTGGTTAGAGTGGAGGGGCGGCAGGTAGCATAGTGGTTAGAGTGGAGGGGCGGCAGGTAGCATAGTGGTTCGAGTGGAGGGGCGGCAGGTAGCATAGTGGTTAGAGTGGAGGGGCGGCAGGTAGCATAGTGGTTAGAGTGGAGGGGCGGCAGGTAGCATAGTGGTTAGAGTGTAGAGGCGGCAGGTAGCATAGTGGTTAGAGTGGAGGGGCGGCAGGTAGCATATTGGTTAGAGTGTAGAGGTGGCAGGTAGCATAGTGGTTAGAGTGGAGGGGCGGCAGGTAGCATAGTGGTTAGAGTGGAAGGGCGGCAGGTAGCATAGTGGTTAGAGTGGAGGGGCGGCAGGTAGCATAGTGGTTAGAGTGGAGGGGCGGCAGGTAGCATAGTGGTTAGAGTGTAGAGGCGGCAGGTAGCATAGTGGTTAGAGTGGAGGGGCGGCAGGTAGCATAGTGGTTAGAGTGGAGGGGCGGCAGGTAGCATAGTGGTTAGAGTGGAGGGGCGGCAGGTAGCATAGTGGTTAGAGTGTAGAGGCGGCAGGTAGCATAGTGGTTAGAGTGGAGGGGCGGCAGGTAGCATAGTGGTTAGAGTGTAGAGGCGGCAGGTAGCATAGTGGTTAGAGTGGAGGGGCGGCAGGTAGCATAGTGGTTAGAGTGTGGAGGCGGCAGGTAGCATAGTGGTTAGAGTGGAGGGGCGGCAGGTAGCATAGTGGTTAGAGTGGAGAGGCGGCAGGTAGCCTAGTGGTTAGAGGGGAGGAGTCAATCAGGAGTCAATCAAGAGGTCTGTACTGTGGCTGACATGTTATCCAATCAAGAGGTCTGTACTGTGGCTGACATGTTATCCAATCAAGAGGTCTGTACTGTGGCTGACATGTTATCCAATCAAGAGGTCCGTACTGTGGCTAACATGTTATCCAATCAGGAGTCAATCAAGCAGTCTGTACTGTGGCTGACATGTTATCCAATCAAGAGGTCTGTACTGTGGCTGACATGTTATCCAATCAAGAGGTCTGTACTGTGGCTGACATGTTATCCAATCAAGAGGTCCGTACTGTGGCTAACATGTTATCCAATCAGGAGTCAATCAAGCAGTCTGTACTGTGGCTGACATGTTATCCAATCAAGAGGTCTGTACTGTGGCTGACATGTTATCCAATCAAGAGGTCTGTACTGTGGCTGACATGTTATCCAATCAGGAGGTCTGTACTGTGGCTGACATGTTATCCAATCAGGAGGTCTGTACTGTGGCTGACATGTTATCCAATCAAGAGGTCTGAACTGTGGCTGACATGTTATCCAATCAAGAGGTCCGCACTGTGGCTGACTTGCCAACGCAGGTCAATAGAGTTGTGTGGTTGGCGACTCTGATACTACATTCCTCTCTCTACTAAACAATTATTTGATTTGCTGGAGACAGAGGAGAGGACACACCAAGGGGGTAAGGAAAGATTAGGGATTGTAAGGCTGGAAGTCAATGCTGCTTTAGTAACCAACGTAAGTGAGCTTGACATTAACATGAGCAACATCAATGATCTCTGTCTTCTAGAGATGGACATTACCAATAGCAACATCAATGATCTCTGTCTTCTAGAGATGGACATTACCATAAGCAACATCAATGATCTCTGTCTTCTAGAGATGGACATTACCAATAGCAACATCAATGATCTCTGTCTTCTAGAGATGGACATTACCATAAGCAACATCAATGATCTCTGTCTTCTAGAGATGGACATTACCACAAGCAACATCAATGATCTCCGTCTTCTAGAGATGGACAATACCATAAGCAATATTAATGATCTCTGTCTTCTAGAGATGGACATTACCAATAGCAACATCAATGATCTCTGTCTTCTAGAGATGGTCATTACCAATAGCAACATCAATGATCTCTGTCTTCTAGAGATGGACATTACCATAAGCAACATCAATGATCTCTGTCTTCTAGAGATGGACATTACCAATAGCAACATCAATGATCTCTGTCTTCTAGAGATGGACATTACCATAAGCAACATCAATGATCTCTGTCTTCTAGAGATGGACATTACCACAAGCAACATCAATGATCTCCGTCTTCTAGAGATGGACAATACCATAAGCAATATTAATGATCTCTGTCTTCTAGAGATGGACATTACCAATAGCAACATCAATGATCTCTGTCTTCTAGAGATGGACATTACCAATAGCAACATCAATGATCTCTGTCTTCTAGAGATGGACATTACCATAAGCAACATCAATGATCTCTGTCTTCTAGAGATGGACATTACCATAAGCAACATCAATGATCTCTGTCTTCTAGAGATGGACATTACCACAAGCAACATCAATGATCTCCGTCTTCTAGAGATGGACAATACCATAAGCAATATTAATGATCTCTGTCTTCTAGAGATGGACATTACCAATAGCAACATCAATGATCTCTGTCTTCTAGAGTTGGACATTACCATTAGCTACATCAAAGATCTCCGTCTTCTAGAGATGGACATTACCATAAGCAACATCAATGATCTCTGTCTTCTAGAGATGGACATTACCACAAGCAACATCAATGATCTCTGTCTTCTAGAGATGGACATTACCATTAGCAACATCAAAGATCTATATCTTTCACACTTCCGGTTTTGGTGTGAAATGCCAGGCTACCTGGGAGAAAAGTTATTTATTCTCGGGAGGGAACATTTGAAAATACCAGGATAAATATTCAACATTAGACAGAATGTCGGCCTGTGTGTGTGTGTATATGTGTGTGTGTGTGTGAGAGTGTGTGTATCTGTGTGTGTGTATATGTGTGTGTGTGTATCTGATGCACCTGGGAGAAGCTCGCTCTCTGAAATTCTGTTTACTTGACTGAACGTTCCCGTTATAAAACAGCTCAATATTCTCCCTGGAAGTAGATCTGAATCAACTCTGAATCGGGTATTAACTAGCTGTCAATGCACTCGTACTGTTTGATCTGAACAGCCAGTGTCTCACACACACACACACACACACACACACACACACACACACACACACACACACACACACACACACACACACACACACTGCAACATTTACCTCTGTAATAGCACTGCTGGTTGATTTGAAAAGTCATAGTCCAAATCGATCAATAGTATAGTGATACTCTTAACAAAACACGTTATCTTTGATTTACGATCTGTAGATCGTCAATCTACACACAAAACCCCAAAATGACAAAGCAAAAACAGGTCAAGAAATGTTTGCAAATGTATAACAAAATGTTTTAAAAAACTGAAATGTTGCATTTACATAAGGATTCAGACCCTTTACTCAGTACTTTGTTGAAGCACCTTTGGCAGTGATTACAGCCTCGAGTCTTCTTGGGTATGACGCTACAAGCTTGGCACACCTGTATTCGGGGAGTTTCTCCCATTTTTCTCTACAGATCCTCTCAAGGTCTGTCATGTTGGACATGTTCGATCAGGTTCTAGTTCGATCGGGTTCATGCTGGGCAACTTAAGGATATTCAGAGACTTGTCCCGAAGCCACTCCTGCATCGTCTTTGCTGTGTGCTTAGTGTCATTGCCCTGTTGGAAGGTGAACCTTCACCCCAGTCTTAGGTCCTGTGCGCTCTGGAGCAGGTTTTCATTAAAGATCTCTCTGTTCTTTGCTCCGTTCATCTTTCCCTCGATCCTGACTAGTCTCCCAGTCCCTGCCGCTGAAAAACATCCCCACAGCATAATGTTGCCACCACCATGCTTCACCGTAGGGATTGTTTCCTGGTTTCCTCCAGATGTGATGCTTAGCATTCAGCCAAAGAGTTCAATCTTGGTTTCATCAAACCAGAGAATCTTGTTTCTCGTGGTCTGAGAGTCTTCAGGTGCCTTTTGGCAAATCCAAGGTTGCTGTCATGTTCCTTTCACTGAGGAGTGGCTTCTGCCTGGCCACTCTACCATAAAGGCCTGATTGGTGGAGTGCTGCAGAGATGGTTGTCCTTCTGGAAGTTTCTCCCATTCTCCACAGAGGAACTCTGGAGCTCTGTCAGCGTGACCATCAGGTTCTTGGTCACCTCCCTGACCAAGGCCCTTCTCCCCTGATTGGTCAGTTTGGCCGGGCGGCCAGCTCTAGGAAGAATCTTAGTGGATCCAAACTTCTTTCATATAAGAATGATAGAGGCCACTGTGTTCTTGGGGACCTTCAACACTGCATAATTGTTTTGGTAACTTCACCCAGATCTGTGCCTCGACGCAATCCTGTCTCGGAGCTCTACGGACAATTACTTTGACCTCATGGCTTAGTTTTTGCTCAGACATGCACTGTTTAACTGTGGGACCTTATATAGACAGGTGTGTGCCTTTCCAAATCATGTCCAACCAATTGAATTTACCACACGTGGACTCCAATCAAGTTGTAGAAACATGTCAAGGATGATCAATGGAAACAGGATGTACCTGAGTTGAATTTTGAGTCTCATAGCAAAGGATCTGAATACTTATGGAAATAAAGTATTTCTGTTTCATATTTTTAATACATTTGCAAACATTAAAAAAAGGCTATTGTGTGTAGATTGATGAGGCATTTTTTTATTTAATCTATTTTACAAGTTGTCATGTAACAAAAGGTGGAAAAAGTCAGAGACACACACAGAGACACACACAGAGACACACACAGAGACACAAACAGAGACACACGCAGAGACACACACAGAGACACACACAGAGACACACACAGAGACACACACAGAGACACAAACAGAGACACACGCAGAGACACACACAGAGACACACACAGAGACACACAGAGACACACACACAGACACACACACGTATGTACACACACAGAGACACACACAGAGACACAAACAGAGACACACACAGAGACACACACAGAGACACACACAGAGACACACACAGAGACACAAACAGAGACACAAACAGAGACACACGCAGAGACACACACAGAGACACACACAGAGACACACAGAGACACACACACAGAGACACACAGAGACACACAGAGACACACACACAGACACACACAGAGAGACACAAACAGAGACACAAACAGAGACACACACAGAGACACACACAGACACACACAGACACACACAGACACACACAGAGACACACACACGTACGTACACACACAGAGACACAAACAGAGACACACACAGAGACACACACAGAGACACACACAGAGACACAAACAGAGACACACGCAGAGACACACACAGAGACACACACAGAGACACACACAGAGACACACGCAGAGACACACACAGAGACACACACAGAGACACAAACAGAGACACACGCAGAGACACACACAGAGACACACACAGAGACACACGCAGAGACACACACAGAGACACACACAGAGACACAACACAGAGACACACAGAGACACACACAGAGACACACACACGTACACACACAGAGACACACACACAGACACAAACAGAGACACACACAGACACAAACAGAGACACACACAGAAACACACACAGAGACACACACAGACACACACAGAGACACACACAGACACACACAGAAACACACACAGACACACACAGAGACACACACAGAGACACACACAGACACACACAGAGACACACACAGAGACACACACAGAGACACAAACACGTACACACACAACATTTTAGAAAGCAACTGTTTAGATCCAGTACTGCTAATATTCTCCTGCCCCACCCTTCCCAAAACGACAATCTCACCTCGCAGTGCAAACCAAGGTGCCATATGGTTCTTTCTTCCCTGACAACTAAGGAGAGGAAACCCTCTCATATTATCGACAGTGTCTGGGCTGAGCTAGGTTGGGCTGAGCTGCACTGAGCCGGCCAAGTCTATTTTTCCTTGATGATGAAATACGCTGAATGCATGGTCACAATCTCCAAGATAGACAGATATCATACAGAGGTCCAGGAATGTAAGAAGTAAGTATCGAACAGCTAAGTTAACGGGAGATTGTCTCACAGAACGTGTCTGCATGTGTGATCTGTTCTAATGACTGAGTGTGCGGTTGTCTGTCTAGAAATGGAGTAAATGTGTCTGTCTGTCTGTCTGTCTGTGGCACACACACACACACACACACACACACACACATACACCACCCCCCTTCACACCAGATTTACCACAGCAGAGGAGGAGGAGAGAAAGTGAAGGAGAGGTCAATGAGGGTATTACTCATGAATATCTGACAGCAGGAATATTATAAGGGGTGAGGCTGGGAGGAGGGGGGAGGCAGGGGAGTGTAGGGGTGAGGCTGGGAGGAGGGGGGGGGCGAGGGGAGTGTAAAGTGGGGGGGGGAATAGGGGGGGTGTAGTTGTGAGGCTGGGAGGAGGTACAGGGGGTGTAGGGGGGGGTGTAGTGGTGAGGCTGGGAGGAGGGGGAGGTAGGGGGGGATAGGGGGGGTGTAGTGGTGAGGCTGGGAGGAGGGGGGAGTAGGGGTGAGGAGGGGGGTGTAGGGGGGGTGTAGTGGTGAGGCTGGGAGGAGGGGGAGGTAGGGGGGGATAGGGGGGGTGTAGTGGTGAGGTTGGGAGGAGGGGGGAGTAGGGGTGAGGAGGGGGGGATAGGGGGGGTGTAGTTGTGAGGCTGGGAGGAGGGGGGGGTGGGGGGGTGTAGTGGTGAGGCTGGGAGGAGGGGGCAGGTACGGGGGGTGTAGGGGTGAGGCTGGGAGGAGGGGGGGGCAGGGGAGTGTAGGGGTGAGGCTGGGAGGAGGGGGAGGTAGGGGGAGTGTAGGGGTGAGGCTGGGAGGAGAGGGAGGTAGGGGGAGTGTAGGGGTGAGGCTGGGAGGAGGGGGAAGGTAGGGGGAGTGTAGAGGTGAGGCTGGGAGGAGGGGGGAGGTAGGGAAGAGAGTAATACATATCTAAACAGGGTGTGGCACGGAGGCTTGGGAGTGGAAGCAGTTGGAAGAAAGGGGCTGGGCAAGGTAGAGAGAGAGGGGTGGGGCAGGGTAGGGGACAGGGGTGGGGCAGGGTAGGAAGACAGGGGTGAGGCAGGGTAGAGGACAGGGGTGAGGTAGGGTAGAGAGACAGGGGTGAGGTAGGGTAGAGAGAGAGGGGTGGGGCAGGGTAGGGGACAGGGGTGAGGCAGGGTAGAGGACAGGGGTGAGGCAGGGTAGAGGACAGGGGTGAGGCAGGGTAGAGAGACAGGGGTGAGGTAGGGTAGAGAGAGAGGGGTGGGGCAGGGTAGAGGACAGGGGTGAGGCAGGGTAGAGGACAGGGGTGAGGCAGGGTAGAGGACAGGGGTGAGGCAGGGTAGAGGACAGGGGTGAGGCAGGGTAGAGAGACAGGGGTGAGTCAGGGTAGGGAGACAGGGGGAGGCAGGGTAGGGAGACAGGGGTGAGGTAGGGTAGAGAGACAGGGGTGAGTCAGGGTAGGGAGACAGGGGGAGGCAGGGTAGGGAGACAGGGATGAGGTACGGTAGGGAGACAGGGATGCGGTAGGGTAGAGAGACAGGGGTGAGGTAGGGTAGAGAGACAGGGGTGAGGTAGGGTAGAGAGACAGGGGTGAGGTAGGGTAGGGAGACAGGGGTGAGGTAGGGTAGAGAGACAGAGGTCAGGTAGGGTAGGGAGACAGGGATGAGGTAGGGTAGAGAGACAGGGGTGAGGTAGGGTAGAGAGACAGGGTTGAGGTAGGGTAGAGAGACAGGGGGAGGTAGGGTAGAGAGACAGGGGGAGGTAGGGTAGAGAGACAGGGTTGAGGTAGGGTAGAGAGACAGGGGGGAGGTAGGGTAGAGAGACAGGGTTGAGGTAGGGTAGAGAGACAGGGGTGAGGTAGGGTAGAGAGACAGGGGTGAGGTAGGGTAGAGAGACAGAGGTGAGGTAGGGTAGAGAGACAGGGATGAGGTAGGGTACTGGACAGGTATGAGGTAGGGTAGGGGGACAGGGATGAGGTACGGTAGGGGGACAGGGATAAGCTAGGTTAGAGAGACAGGTATGAGGTATGGTAAGGGGACAGGGATGAGGTAGGGTAGGGTGACAGGGATGAGTTAGGGTAGGGGACAGGGATGAGGTAGGGTAGGGGGACAGGGATGAGGTAGGGTCGGGGACAGGGATGAGGTAGGGTAGGGGGACAGGGATGAGGTAGGGTAGGGGGACAGGGATGAGGTAGGGTAGAGAGACAGGGGTGAGGTAGGGTAGGGGACAGGGATGAGGTAGGGTAGTGGGACAGGAGTGAGGTAGGGTACTGGACAGGTATGAGGTAGGGTAGGGGGACAGGGATGAGGTACGGTAGGGGGACAGGGATAAGCTAGGTTAGAGAGACAGGTATGAGGTATGGTAGGGGGACAGGGATGAGGTAGGGTAGGGGGACAGGGATGAGTTAGGGTAGGGACAGGGATGAGGTAGGGTAGGGGGACAGGGATGAGGTAGGGTAGTGGGACAGGGTTGAGGTAGGGTAGGACAGGTATGAGGTAGGGTAGGGGGACAGGGATGAGGTAGGGTAGGGGGACAGGGGTGAGGTAGGGTAGAGAGACAGGGGTGAGGTAGGGTAGAGAGACAGAGGTGAGGTAGGGTAGAGAGACAGGGATGAGGTAGGGTAGGGGACAGGGATGAGGTAGGGTAGTGGGACAGGGGTGAGGTAGGGTGCTGGACAGGTATGCGGTAGGGTAGGGGGACAGGGATGAGGTACGGTAGGGGAACAGGGATGAGGTAGGTTAGAGAGACAGGTATGAGGTAGGGTAGGGGGACAGGGATGAGGTAGGGTAGGGGGACAGGGATGAGGTAGGGTAGAGAGACATGGATAAGGTAGGGTAGGGGGACAGGGATGAGGTAGGGTAGGGCACAGTGATGTGGTAGGGTAGAGAGACAGGGGGAGGTAGGATAGAGAGACAGGGTTGAGGTCGGGTAGAGAGACAGGTGGAGGTAGGGTAGAGAGACAGGGGGAGGTAGGGTAGAGAGACAGGGATGAGGTAGGGTATGGGGATAGGGATGAGGTAGGGTACGGGGACAGGGATGAGGTAGGGTAGGGGGACAGGGATGAGGTAGGGTCGGAGACAGGGATGAGGTAGGGTAGGGGGACAGGGATGAGGTAGGGTAGGGGGACAGGGATGAGGTAGGGTACTGGACAGGTATGAGGTAGGGTAGGGGGACAGGGATGAGGTAGGGTAGGGTAGGAGGACAGGGATGAGGTAGGGTAGGGGACAGGGATGAGGTAGGGTGGAGAGACAGGGATGAGGTAGGGTAGGGGACAGGGATGAGGTAGGGTAGGGGGACAGGGATGAGGTAGGGTGGGGGGACAGGGTGAGGTAGGGTAGGGGACAGGGATGAGGTAGGGTAGGGGGACAGGGATGAGGTAGGGTAGGGGGACAGGGTGAGGTAGGGTAGGGGACAGGGATGAGGTAGGGTAGGGGGACAGGGATGAGGTAGGGTGGGGGCAGAGATGAAGTAGGGTAGTGGGAACGGGTGAGGTAGGGTAGGGGGACAGGGGTGAGGTAGGGTACTGGACAGGTATGAGGTAGGGTAGGGGGACAGGGATGAGGTAGGGTAGGAGGACAGGGATGAGGTAGGGTAGGGGACAGGGATGAGGTAGGGTGGAGAGACAGGGATGAGGTAGGGTAGGGGAGAGGGATGAGGTAGGGTAGGGGGACAGGGATGAGGTAGGGTGGGGGGACAGGGTGAGGTAGGGTAAGGGGACAGGGATGAGGTAGGGAAGGGGGACAGGGATGAGGTAGGGTAGGGGGACAGGGTGAGGTAGGGTAGGGGACAGGGATGAGGTAGGGTAGGGGGACAGGGATGAGGTAGGGTTGGTGGACAGGGATGAGGTAGGGTAGGGGGACAGGGATGAAGTAGGGTAGAGAGACAGGGATGAGGTAGGGTAGGGGACAGGGATGGGGTAGGGTAGTGGGACAGGGGTGAGGTAGGGTACTGGACAGGTATGAGGTAGGGTAGGGGGACAGGGATGAGGTAGGGTAGGAGGACAGGGATGAGGTAGGGTAGGGGACAGGGATGAGGTAGGGTGGAGAGACAGGGATGAGGTAGGGTAGGGGACAGGGATGAGGTAGGGTGGGGGGACAGGGTGAGGTAGGGTAGGGGACAGGGATGAGGTAGGGTAGGGGGACAGGGATGAGGTAGGGTAGGGGGACAGGGTGAGGTAGGGTAGGGGACAGGGATGAGGTAGGGTAGGGGGACAGGGATGAGGTAGGGTGGGGGCAGAGATGAAGTAGGGTAGGGGGAACGGGTGAGGTAGGGTAGGGGGACAGGGATGAGGTAGGGTAGGGGGACAGGGTGAGGTAGGGTAGGGGAACAGGGTGAGGTAGGGTAGGGAACAGGGATGAGGTAGGGTAGGGGGACAGGGATGAGGTAGGGTTGGTGGACAGGGATGAGGTAGGGTAGGGGGACAGGGATGAGGTAGGGTAGGGGGACAGGGATGAGGTAGGTTAGGGGACAGGGATGAGGTAGGGTAGAGAGACAGGGATGAGCCAGGGGGAAGATAGGCCTCTTAGACACGCACAGAGCTTATATCTATCAACTAAATGGGTCAGCACATGAATGTTAAATGTGTGCCTCAGACAGGAGACATAAAGAAAATAGCCTGAGATACGGCTGTCTTGCTTTCCATGCCCCAGTAGGACACAATGGAAGAAATCGACTGTCTTCATGTGAGAATAAAGGCTATTATAGGAAACTTCAAATGGCTGGCCCATCGTCGTCCGGGTTCGGGTTTTGTCGGGGTAGGCCATCATCGTAAATAAGAATTTGTGCTTAACTAACTTGGCTTGTTAAATAAAATAAATACAAATAAATAAATACAAATAAATAAATACAAATAAATAGTCCCCAGACAAAAGTAGCTTGATAGGGATAATAGTGCCACTTGACCTTCACTCAAACACATCATAGTATATTAGACTAAATATGGCCATGGAGTTTCTAAACCCAGAGGCGCTTCATCACGAGACGTACGGGAAAGCTTGGGAAATAGACCGTGCTGCCGGGGTTTGGAAAGTCAATGAGGAAAAGTGAAATACTCTTCCTTAGTTGTTCATTTTAGTCTTCTAGTAACTTCTAGTAACTTCTCCTCCTTCAGTCTTCTATTAACCTCTCCTCCTTCAGTCTTCTAGTAACCTCTCCTCTCCTCCTTCAGTCTTCTAGTAACCTCTCCTCTCCTCCTTCAGTCTTCTAGGAACCTCTCCTCTCCTCCTCCAGTCTTCTAGTAAGTAGACCTTACAGTGAAATGCTGAATACAACAGGTTTAGGTAGACCTTACAGTGAAATGCTGAATACAACAGGTCTAGGTAGACCTTACAGTGAAATGCTGAATACAACAGGTGTGGTAGACCTTACAGTGAAATACTGAATACAACAGGTGTAGTAGACCTTACAGTGAAATGCTGAATACAACAGGTGTAGGTAGACCTTACAGTGAAATGCTGAATACAACAGGTGTAGGTAGACCTTACAGTGAAATACTGAATACAACAGGTGTAGTAGACCTTACAGTGAAATACTGAATACAACAGGTGTAGTAGACCTTACAGTGAAATA
This sequence comes from Oncorhynchus kisutch, assembly GCF_002021735.2. Lineage (NCBI taxonomy): Eukaryota > Metazoa > Chordata > Actinopteri > Salmoniformes > Salmonidae > Oncorhynchus > Oncorhynchus kisutch. Next base: position 81,977,652 of record NC_034184.2, read on the forward strand.
GTGAATACAACAGGTGTAGTAGACCATACAGTGAAATACCGAATACAACAGGTGTAGTAGACCTTACAGTGAAATACCGAATACAACAGGTGTAGTAGACCATACAGTGAAATACCGAATACAACAGGTGTAGTAGACCTTACAGTGAAATACCGAATACAACAGGTGTAGTAGACCTTACAGTGAAATACCGAATACAACAGGTGTAGTAGACCTTACAGTGAAATGCTGAATACAACAGGTGTAGTAGACCTTACAGTGAAATGCTGAATACAACAGGTGTAGTAGACCTTACAGTGAAATGCTGAATACAACAGGTGTAGGTAGACCTTACAGTGAAATGCTGAATACAACAGGTGTAGTAGACCTTACAGTGAAATACTGAATACAACAGGTGTAGTAGACCTTACAGTGAAATACTGAATACAACAGGTATAGTAGACCATACAGTGAAATACTGAATACAACAGGTGTAGTAGACCATACAGTGAAATATCGAATACAACAGGTGTAGTAGACCATACAGTGAAATACCGAATACAACAGGTGTAGTAGACCATACAGTGAAATACCGAATACAACAGGTGTAGTAGACCTTACAGTGAAATACCGAATACAACAGGTGTAGTAGACCATACAGTGAAATACCGAATACAACAGGTGTAGTAGACCTTACAGTGAAATACCGAATACAACAGGTGTAGTAGACCATACAGTGAAATACCGAATACAACAGGTGTAGTAGACCTTACAGTGAAATACCGAATACAACAGGTGTAGTAGACCTTACAGTGAAATACCGAATACAACAGGTGTAGTAGACCTCACAGTGAAATGCTGAATACAACAGGTGTAGTAGACCTTACAGTGAAATGCTGAATACAACAGGTGTAGTAGACCTTACAGTGAAATGCTGAATACAACAGGTGTAGTAGACCTTACAGTGAAATGCTGAATACAACAGGTGTAGTAGACCTTACAGTGAAATGCTGAATACAACAGGTGTAGTAGACCTTACAGTGAAATGCTGAATACAACAGGTGTAGTAGACCTCACAGTGAAATGCTGAATACAACAGGTGTAGGTAGACCTTACAGTGAAATGCTGAATACAACAGGTGTAGGTAGACCTTACAGTGAAATACTGAATACAACAGGTGTAGTAGACCTTACAGTGAAATACTGAATACAACAGGTGTAGGTAGACCTTACAGTGAAATACTGAATACAACAGGTGTAGTAGACCTTACAGTGAAATGCTGAATACAACGGGTGTAGTAGACCTTACAGTGAAATACTGAATACAACAGGTGTAGGTAGACCTTACAGTGAAATACTGAATACAACAGGTGTAGGTAGACCTTACAGTGAAATGCTGAATACAACAGGTGTCTTAGACCTTACAGTGAAATGCTGAATACAACAGGTGTAGTAGACCTTACAGTGAAATGCTGAATACAACAGGTGTAGTAGACCTCACAGTGAAATGCTGAATACAACAGGTGTAGTAGACCTTACAGTGAAATGCTGAATACAACAGGTGTAGTAGACCTTACAGTGAAATGCTGAATACAACAGGTGTAGTAGACCTTACAGTGAAATGCTGAATACAACAGGTGTAGGTAGACCTTACAGTGAAATGCTGAATACAACAGGTGTAGTAGACCTTACAGTGAAATGCTGAATACAACAGGTGTAGTAGACCTTACAGTGAAATGCTGAATACAACAGGTGTAGTAGACCTTACAGTGAAATGCTGAATACAACAGGTGTAGGTAGACCTCACAGTGAAATGCTGAATACAACAGATGTAGTAGACCTTACAGTGAAATACTGAATACAACAGGTGTAGTAGACCTCACAGTGAAATGCTGAATACAACAGGTGTAGTAGACCTCACAGTGAAATGCTGAATACAACAGGTGTAGTAGACCTTACAGTGAAATGCTGAATACAACAGGTGTAGTAGACCTCACAGTGAAATGCTGAATACAACAGGTGTAGTAGACCTTACAGTGAAATGCTGAATACAACAGGTGTAGTAGACCTTACAGTGAAATGCTGAATACAACAGGTGTAGTAGACCTCACAGTGAAATGCTGAATACAACAGGTGTAGTAGACCTTACAGTGAAATGCTGAATACAACAGGTGTAGTAGACCTTACAGTGAAATGCTGAATACAACAGGTGTAGTAGACCTTACAGTGAAATGCTGAATACAACAGGTGTAGTAGACCTTACAGTGAAATGCTGAATACAACAGGTGTAGTAGACCTCACAGTGAAATGCTGAATACAACAGGTGTAGTAGACCTCACAGTGAAATGCTGAATACAGCAGGTGTAGTAGACCTTACAGTGAAATGCTGAATACAACAGGTGTAGTAGACCTCACAGTGAAATGCTGAATACAGCAGGTGTAGTAGACCTTACAGTGAAATGCTGAATACAACAGGTGTAGTAGACCTTACAGTGAAATGCTGAATACAACAGGTGTAGTAGACCTTACAGTGAAATGCTGAATACAACAGGTGTAGTAGACCTTACAGTGAAATGCTGAATACAACAGGTGTAGTAGACCTTACAGTGAAATGCTGAATACAACAGGTGTAGTAGACCTTACAGTGAAATACTGAATACAACAGGTGTAGTAGACCTTACAGTGAAATGCTGAATACAACAGGTGTAGTAGACCTTACAGTGAAATGCTGAATACAACAGGTGTAGTAGACCTTACAGTGAAATGCTGAATACAGCAGGTGTAGTAGACCTTACAGTGAAATGCTGATCTACCAGCCATTAACCAACAATACAATTAATAAAAATAAGAGTTAAGAAAATATTGACTAAATAAACTAAAGTAGAAACAAGAACAAATAAGTTGCACAATAACATAACAATAAGGAGGCTATATGCAGGGTGTACCGGTACAGAGTCAATGTCAGGTTAGTCAAGGTAATAGAGGTATTATGTAGGTAGGGGTAAAGAGACTATGCGTAGATAATAAACAGCGAGTAGCAGCACTGTGTGTGCCGTTCGAGCGAGAGACAACTGGTAGACCCGATGACCTATTTCCTGAGCCTCTCAACACCAATACCCAAGGCATACAAATTCAAGTACATTGTCTGTACGAGCCGCTCATTTCGCAGTGCCGTACCCCATAACACAGAATCTGTGCAAACATACTAGTAACCAGCTTCACGTTGCTCAAATGATTTGTGACGGATCTCGTTAAAGACGCGACAACACATTTTGGTAGCATTGCTGTTTTTTTTTGTCTTCTTCCTTATTGGAAGCCATGGCAGGTAGGAGAGAGAGTGACTGAGCACAGTCCAAATCCAGCTAGCTTACTGTTCCTTCTATTGGTATGAGATAGAGAGAGAGAGAGAGAGAGAGAGAGTGATATTCTGGGAGGAGGGGAGAGGAGGGCGGAGGGGAACAGGGGAGTGGAGGGCGGAGGGGAACAGGGGAGTGGAGGGCGGAGGAGTGAGGAGAATGTCAACTCTATCTTGTGTGCTGGTGAAAATACCTGAATGTTTCCCACCAGAGATATTTGTTGTCATGAAGCAGTCCAGCAGTTTTCTACCACTGTGAGGCTGAGTCACCTCTCAGTAATATGATATATTCACCTCTACGTGAAGCAGTCCAGCAGTTCTCTACCACTGTGAGGCTGAGTCACCTCTCAGTAATATGATATATTCACCTCTACGTGAAGCAGTCCAGCAGTTCTCTACCACTGTGAGGCTGAGTCACCTCTCAGTAATATGATATATTCACCTCTACGTGAAGCAGTCCAGCAGTTCTCTACCACTGTGAGGCTGAGTCACCTCTCAGTAATATGATATATTCACCTCTACGTGAAGCAGTCCAGCAGTTCTCTACCACTGTGAGGCTGAGTCACCTCTCAGAAATATGATATATTCACCTCTACGTGAAGCAGTCCAGCAGTTCTCTACCACTGTGAGGCTGAGTCACCTCTCAGTAATATGATATATTCACCTCTACGTGAAGCAGTCCAGCAGTTCTCTACCACTGTGAGGCTGAGTCACCTCTCAGAAATATGATATATTCACCTCTACGTGAAGCAGTCCAGCAGTTCTCTACCACTGTGAGGCTGAGTCACCTCTCAGAAATATGATATATTCACCTCTACGTGAAGCAGTCCAGCAGTTCTCTACCACTGTGAGGCTGAGTCACCTCTCAGAAATATGATATATTCACCTCTACGTGAAGCAGTCCAGCAGTTCTCTACCACTGTGAGGCTGAGTCACCTCTCAGTAATATGATATATTCACCTCTACGTGAAGCAGTCCAGCAGTTCTCTACCACTGTGAGGCTGAGTCACCTCTCAGTAATATGATATATTCACCTCTACGTGAAGCAGTCCAGCAGTTCTCTACCACTGTGAGGCTGAGTCACCTCTCAGTAATATGATATATTCACCTCTACGTGAAGCAGTCCAGCAGTTCTCTACCACTGTGAGGCTGAGTCACCTCTCAGTAATATGATATATTCACCTCTACGTGAAGCAGTCCAGCAGTTCTCTACCACTGTGAGGCTGAGTCACCTCTCAGTAATATGATATATTCACCTCTACGTGAAGCAGTCCAGCAGTTCTCTACCACTGTGAGGCTGAGTCACCTCTCAGAAATACGATATAGTCACCTCTACATGATCAATACAGCAGGGAAGCGATTTCATTTTAAGAAATTTTATATTTTTAATCAAAGAACTTTTCGATTTTTCTGCATAACATTTAACTTGATTTGAAATATGAATAGTTACTTCGAATAACAAGCATTTGGAAAAGTGAAATTGAGTTACCAGACGTGTAGCTCTAAGACAATAAATACAGAAGTAGTGCCAAGACGATTCCCTTTACCACTTCAACAAAGGATTAATCCCACTTAACAGGGGCCATAGACACGTCTATTCATTAACACGCTGCCGAGGCGCATTTACATGTGGCTTTAACTGCTGCTATGCCTGAGTGATAGTGATGGATTTACACAATGAACACCACCGTTTCCTTTTCCTGATCTGGATTCGTGCACCAACACAGGGAGCATTTCGACACACACACCATTCTGTAAACACAGGGTAATAGCTATACTGTGTCTGCCTTTAATTCCTCGTTCCCCCTGTATGTCTCTCTAATTCCTCATTCCCCTTGTATGTCTCTCTAATTCCTCGTTCCCCCTGTATGTCTCTCTAATTCCTCGTTCCCCCTGTATGTCTCTCTAATTCCTCGTTCCCCCTGTATGTCTCTCTAATTCCTCATTCCCCCTGTATGTCTCTCTAATTCCTCATTCCCCCTGTATGTCTCTCTAATTCCTCGTTCCCCCTGTATGTCTCTCTAATTCCTCGTTCCCCCTGTATGTCTCTCTAATTCCTCATTCCCCCTGTATGTCTCTCTAATTCCTCATTCCCCCTGTATGTCTCTCTAATTCCTCGTTCCCCCTGTAAGTCGCTCTAATTCCTCGTTCCCTCTGTATGTCTCTCTAATTCCTCATTCCCCCTGTATGTCTCTCTAATTCCTCGTTCCCCCTGTATGTCTCTCTAATTCCTCATTCCCCCTGTATGTCTCTCTAATTCCTCGTTCCCCCTGTATGTCTCTCTAATTCCTCATTCCCCCTGTATGTCTCTCTAATTCCTCGTTCCCCCTGTAAGTCTCTCTAATTCCTCGTTCCCTCTGTATGTCTCTCTAATTCCTCATTCCCACTGTATGTCTGCATTGTATTCCTCGTTCCCCCTGTATGTCTCTCTAATTCCTCGTTCCCCCTGTATGTCTCTCTAATTCCTCGTTCCCCCTGTATGTCTCTCTAATTCCTCATTCCCCCTGTATGTCTGCATTGTATTCCTCGTTCCCCCTGTATGTCTCTCTAATTCCTCGTTCCCCCTGTATGTCTCTCTAATTCCTCGTTCCCCCTGTATGTCTCTCTAATTCCTCGTTCCCCCTGTAAGTCTCTCTAATTCCTCGTTCCCTCTGTATGTCTGCATTGTATTCCTCGTTCCCCCTGTATTGTATTCTATCTATAAACTCTCTATGAGGCTCTTTCCAAATCCATGTTATTCCAGAAGATATTACTTATGAGATGGACCAGAATATATTAACCGTCACGCCAGGCATCTCAGATGTATAGAGGACTTACAATACAGAGAGAGAGAGAGAGGTAAAATTCATTTTCTGCCACTACATCTGGGCAAATTGCTTGTGTCTGGGTTCTGTAACGAGTCTGGCTCCTTTTGGCTGTTCCAAATTCTAACTTTGGTTTCTAAGATCACATAATCACCTAATCTAAACAGGCCTTTTGCAGCCTATTTCAATACACAGGAACTAATGGGGATCCATAATAAACCCCAGGATGAGTAGCTGCTGCCTTGGCAGGAACTAATGGGGATCCATAATAAACCCCAGGATGAGTAGCTGCTGCCTTGGCAGGAACTATTGGGGATCCATAATAAACCCCAGGATGAGTAGCTGCTGCCTTGGCAGGAACTAATGGGGATCCATAATAAACCCCAGGATGAGTAGCTGCTGCCTTGGCAGGAACTAATGGGGATCCATAATAAACCCCAGGAAGAGTAGCTGCTGCCTTTACAGGAACTAATGGGGATCCATAATAAACCCCAGGAAGAGTAGCTGCTGCCTTGGCAGGAACTAATGGGGATCCATAATAAACCCCAGGAAGAGTAGCTGCTGCCTTGGCAGGAACTAATGGGGATCCCTTATAAACCCCAGGAAGAGTAGCTGCTGCCTTGACAGGAACTAATGGGGATCCATAATAAACCCCAGGAAGAGTAGCTGCTGCCTTGGCAGGAACTAATGGGGATCCATAATAAACCCCAGGAAGAGTAGCTGCTGCCTTGGCAGGAACTAATGGGGATCCATAATAAACCCCCAGGAAGACTAGCTGCTGCCTTGGCAGGAACTAATGGGGATCCATAATAAACCCCCAGGAAGAGTAGTTGCTGCCTTGGCAGGAACTAATGGGGATCCATAATAAACCCCAGGAAGAGTAGCTGCTGCCTTGGCAGGAACTAATGGGGATCCATAATAAACCCCAGGAAGAGTAGCTGCTGCCTTGGCAGGAACTAATGGGGATCCATAATAAACCCCAGGAAGAGTAGCTGCTGCCTTGGCAGGAACTAATGGGGATCCATAATAAACCCCAGGAAGAGTAGCTGCTGCCTTGGCAGGAACTAATTGGGATCCATAATAAACCCCAGGAAGAGTAGCTGCTGCCTTGGCAGGAACTAAGGGGGATCCATAATAAACCCCAGGAAGAGTAGCTGCTGCCTTGGCAGGAACTAATGGGGATCCATAATAAACCCCAGGAAGAGTAGCTGCTGCCTTGGCAGGAACTAATGGGGATCCCTTATAAACCCCAGGAAGAGTAGCTGCTGCCTTGACAGGAACTAATGGGGATCCATAATAAACCCCAGGAAGAGTAGCTGCTGCCTTGGCAGGAACTAAGGGGGATCCATAATAAACCCCAGGAAGAGTAGCTGCTGCCTTGGCAGGAACTAATGGGGTTCCATAATAAACCCCAGGAAGAGTAGCTGCTGCCTTGGCAGGAACTAATGGGGATCCATAATAAACCCCCAGGAAGAGTAGTTGCTGCCTTGACAGGAACTAATGGGGATCCATAATAAACCCCAGGAAGAGTAGCTGCTGCCTTGGCAGGAACTAATGGGGATCCATAATAAACCCCCAGGAAGAGTAGTTGCTGCCTTGGCAGGAACTAATGGGGATGTTCATGTTGATATATATGTTGACATTTATGTTGATGTATCCCATCTCAACTTGGGGAGAGTTTCTGTATTTTCTCCCTGCAATCTCTAATCAATTATTTACCAAACATGAAAAGAATGAAAGAACAGAAAAAAATGAAAATGAGAGATAAGTAACCATGTGAACTGAGGAATGATTGGCAGGAAACATGTCAACATGTGACATGTATCTGCCCCGACACACAGGAATATACCTACCACCTTTTAGGGCCTGATAGCAGCACCAGCCAGGACAGAGATGCAGGGCCCAATGACGCCTACAGCCAGGACAGAGACAGAGACGCAGGGCAGGGCCCAATGACGCCCACAGTCAGGACACAGACAGAGACGCAGGGCCCAATGACGCCCACAGACAGGACACAGACAGAGACGCAGGGCCCAATGACACCCACAGACAGGACACAGACAGATGCCAGGTATGGCCCATCGTTGCGGTCATGACATTTTGTCAGACAGTTATTGTCATGAATAAGTCTGCCGGTCTCACCGTAATTGACTGTTAATTAAATGAAACACATTTAGTATCTCCAGGCCTCCACACATACTACCTGATACATACAGGCTGCTGATGCACACTGATGCACACTTTTGGAAGAGACGTTCTACATTTAAATAAAGTCTTAATAAATCAAAGTAATAAACATCATTACAATAAATACATTATTTATTATAGGCAGATCTGAAGAAACATGATGAACATGTATTTCAGAAGAACAGAATATGAGTTTGGCCTACTGTATGTTATCTAGCTATGTGCCTTGCCATGGACTGCAGGCTTGTTCACGTAGCAGTCAAACTAGGCTTATGAGTCCAGTGCCATTATTTATATTTAGGGATGGTGAGTAACAGATTACAATCAGGGGCGGTTGGAGATGTTTAAGATGTTTTTTTTGTTGGAGCATGGCCTTATTTCTATTGGATGACTGTCATTCATATTCCATTCATCCAGCTCAATGTAACATCGATAGGTTTAGGCTACTACATGATACTCAAATGTTCCTATTACCCATCATGAAGTTGCCACAACTTAGCCTATGAATGAAAGTTTACAGTGTAGGTAGGTGTTCAGAGAGACTTTTGAGTAGTCAAGGTGACAGACTGACACATTCAATACTACCTTGTACACTCTTGCCTGCATCTAGCTGATCTAGGTTGTAATCATTAGACCAACAGTTGCAAACGAGAGTTTTAAATGGGCAAATTACGGTATGTTTTTTCATGTTTCGTTCCGTTTTCATCCGCTTAAGAATCGGCAGAATGAATCCACCCCTGATCTCGTCCCTGATCACTTTCATAGCAGCCCCGGTGGCAATACATTTTTAAAACCAAAAGCTTGCCTTGCCTTGGAAGAGTTCCAGTGTTAGATAGCCATAGCTAGTTAGGTAACACAGCATCCCTCTGTGTTTGAGACAGGTGAGTAGGTTAAACTAGCTAGCTGCATTCGCTAGCTAAGTTAAAGTGAACAAAATATACAACAAAATATAGTTATATATAATTCATTTGTTCAAATATTGTCTTTCTCTTTCAATCAACTACACACCACGTGTTATGCACTGCAGTGCTAGCTAGCTGGGAACTGATTCTTTCAGTTCTAGATTCATCCTCTGATCCTTTGATTGGGTGGAAAACATGTCAGTTCATGCTGCAAGAGCTCTGATAGGTTGGAGGATGTCCTCTGGAAGTTGTCATAATAACTGTGCAAGTCTATGGAAGGGATGGAGAACCAAGATCCTCCTAGGTTTTGTATTGAATTCAATGTACCCAGAGGAGGACGGAAGCTAACTATCCTCCGGCTACACCACGGTGCTACCCTGTAGAGTGCAGATGAGGCTACTGTACACCTTCATTGCAAAACAGTGTGTTTTAATCAATTATTTGGTGATGTGAATATATTTAGTTTAGTTTCCTCTCAAAAAGTCACTGAGGAGGATGGTCATCTCCTTCCTCCTCTGAGGAGCCTTCACTGTTCTCAATGTAATCTGGTCTTTACTATTATGTAAACATTTGTTTGATTAAGAATGGCCCATTATCAAATGAATGGGCAGGAACACAGGACGGGGTAAAAAGATATGGTATCTGTATGCAATCGAATAGTAAATGGAGGCCGCTTTCCCGACAGTTAGTATTTTCAATCATGCCGGGTAGGATACTCTGGTTATTTCACTCCATGCATCAAAGACTGTTTGAGGAGCATGCAGCCACAGCTGATACTCTGGTTATTTCACTCCATGCATCAAAGACTGTTTGAGGAGCGTGCAGCCACAGCTGATACTCTGGTTATTTCACTCCATGCATCAAAGACTGTTTGAGAAGCATGCAGCCACAGCTGATATTCTGCCTAACTCTGTATGCCATGGGTTCTCCAAACCTGTTCCTGTATTTATTAAGTACTCTGTATCCCATGGGTTCTCCAACCCTGTTCCTGCAGCTATTAAGTACTCTGTATGCCATGGGTTCTCCAAACCTGTTCCTGCATTTCTTAAGTACTCTGTAAGCCAGGGGTTCTCCAACCCTGTTCCTGCAGCTATTAAGTACTCTGTAAGCCATGGGTTCTCCAACCCTGTTCCTGCATTTATTAAGTACTCTGTAAGCCATGGGTTCTCCAACCCTGTTCCTGCAGCTATTAAGTACTCTGTAAGCCATGGGTTCTCCACCTCTGTTCCTGCAGCTATTAAGTACTCTGTATGCCAGGGGTTCTCCAACCCTGTTCCTGCAGCTACCCAGTGCTTAATTTCGGGAAACCAAGAGAAATCTGTTCGGGAACATCGATAGTAACATGTTTTCACAACGAAAACATATTTCATTAAACTGTTGACAGCCCCTCCCTCTGCACGCTCGAGAAAGGAATGAAGGAGAAAGAGAAGGAATGGAAACGCATGGTGGTGAAATATTTTGTAGCTGAAGGTAATGTTTCAGTCTATTAATTATGTAAAAAAATAAAAAATAAATTAGGCCAAATGAAATACAACATTCCCTGTTGGCTAACAGCATCGCGGTAGGCTGTGTATTGTATAACAGCACAATCATTATTGTAATGCTGTTATTTTGGGGGGGGGGGGGGGGGGGCTCATGTACTCACACAGTACATAGGCCAATGCAATGTCAATTTATCACCAACCCTCAATCATGCATGGTGATGTTAGTTGTTTGTGTGTGTCGTTAAGGACAAGGCATTGTGCTTTGTTTTGAGCCTGCTGCTGCCATAAGAGAAGGAGACAAGAAGAGGAAGCCACTTTAGATTATTAGCTTTGTTATTTGGGGCTTGGGCTCATATATAGGCATATGAATAGGCCCTAATATATAGGCATATGAATAGGCCCTAATATATAGGCATATGAATAGGCCCTAATATATAGGCATATGAATAGGCCCTAATATATAGGCATATGAATAGGCCCTAATATATAGGCATATGAATAGGCCCTAATATATAGGCATATGAATAGGCCCTAATATATAGGCATATGAATAGGCCCTAATATATAGGCATATGAATAGGCCCTAATATATAGGCATATGAATAGGCCCTAATATATAGACATATGAATAGGCCCTAATATATAGGCATATGAATAGGCCCTAATATATAGGCATATGAATAGGCCCTAATATATAGGCATATGAATAGGCCCTAATATATAGGCATATGAATAGGCCCTAATATATAGGCATATGAATAGGCCCTAATATATAGGCATATGAATAGGCCCTAATATATAGGCATATGAATAGGCCCTAATATATAGGCATATGAATAGGCTCTAATATATAGGCATATGAATAGGCCCTAATATATAGGCATATGAATAGGCCCTAATATATAGGCATATGAATAGGCCCTAATATATAGGCATATGAATAGGCCCTAATATATAGGCATATGAATAGGCCCTAATATATAGGCATATGAATAGGCCCTAATATATAGGCATATGAATAGGCCCTAATATATAGGCATATGAATAGGCCCTAATATATAGGCATATGAATAGGCCCTAATATATAGGCATATGAATAGGCCCTAATATATAGGCATATGAATAGGCCCTAATATATAGGCATATGAATAGGCCCTAATATATAGGCATATGAATAGGCCCTAATATATAGGCATATGAATAGGCCCTAATATATAGGCATATGAATAGGCCCTAATATATAGGCATATGAATAGGCCCTAATATATAGGCATATGAATAGGCCCTAATATATAGGCATATGAATAGGCCCTAATATATAGGCATATGAATAGGCCCTAATATATAGGCATATGAATAGGCCCTAATATATAGGCATATGAATAGGCCCTAATATATAGGCATATGAATAGGCCCTAATATATAGGCATATGAATAGGCCCTAATATATAGGCATATGAATAGGCCCTAATATATAGGCATATGAATAGGCCCTAATATATAGGCATATGAATAGGCCCTAATATATAGGCATATGAATAGGCCCTAATATATAGGCATATGAATAGGCCCTAATATATAGGCATATGAATAGGCCCTATATATAGGCATATGAATAGGCCCTAATATATAGGCATATGAATAGGCCCTAATATATAGGCATATGAATAGGCCCTAATATATAGGCATATGAATAGGCCCTAATATATAGGCATATGAATAGGCCCTAATATATAGGCATATGAATAGGCCCTAATATATAGGCATATGAATAGGCCCTAATATATAGGCATATGAATAGGCCCTAATATATAGGCATATGAATAGGCCCTAATATATAGGCATATGAATAGGCTCTAATATATAGGCATATGAATAGGCCCTAATATATAGGCATATGAATAGGCCCTAATATATAGGCATATGAATAGGCTCTAATATATAGGCATATGAATAGGCCCTAATATATAGGCATATGAATAGGCCCTAATATATAGGCATATGAATAGGCCCTAATATATAGGCATATGAATAGGCCCTAATATATAGGCATATGAATAGGCCCTAATATATAGGCATATGAATAGGCCCTAATATATAGGCATATGAATAGGCCCTAATATATAGGCATATGAATAGGCTCTAATATATAGGCATATGAATAGGCCCTAATATATAGGCATATGAATAGGCTCTAATATATAGGCATATGAATAGGCTCTAATATATAGGCATATGAATAGGCTCTAATATATAGGCATATGAATAGGCACTAATATATAGGCATATGAATAGGCTCTAATATATAGGCATATGAATAGGCCCTAATATATAGGCATATGAATAGGCTCTAATATATAGGCATATGAATAGGCCCTAATATATAGGCATATGAATAGGCTCTAATATATAGGCATATGAATAGGCTCTAATATATAGGCATATGAATAGGCTCTAATATTTAGGCATATGAATAGGCTCTAATATGCCTAGGGGTGTTTTGAATTAATACATCACCCTTGAAAGTGCTGTCTATGTTGTTGTTGTTTGGCTTTGAAACAACATCCACAACAACCATGTTTTCCACTCAGTTTCAACCTGTTGCTGAACTTCTTCAAATTGATAAATCACAGTGAGGTGAGTTTTAAAAGCAAGATACTGTTTTGATAAGAAGAGATTACCGTGACTCAACGGCGGTAATATGGTCACCGCAACAACTCTACCCACAGCCAGAACACAAACAGACGCAGATGCCAGACAGCTGCCCAATCGACACCCACAGGCAGGACACAAACAGATGCCAGATAGCTAGCTGCTCAACGACACCCACAGCCAGAACACAAACAGACGCAGATGCCAGATAGCTGCCCAATCGACACCCACAGGCAGGACACAAACAGATGCCAGATATTTAGCTGCTCAATGACGCCAACAGCCAGATCACAAACAGACGCAGATGCCAGATAGCTGCCCCACGAAGCCCACAGCCAGGACACAAAGAGATGCCAGGTAGCTCCCAGTGAAGCCCATAGCCAAGGACACAGACAGACGCCAGGGAGGTGGCCCAACGACGCCCACAGCCAGTACACAGACAGACAGACGCCAGGCGGCGCCGCAACGACGCCCACAGCCAGTACACAGACAGACAGACGCCAGGGGGTGCCCCAACGACGCCCACAGCCAGTACACAGACAGACAGACGCCAGGCGGCGCCCCAACGACGCCCACAGCCAGTACGCAGACAGACAGATGCCAGGCGGTGCTCCAACGACGCCCACAGCCAGTACGCAGTCAGACAGATGCCAGGCGGCACCCCAACGACGCCCACAGCCAGTACACAGACAGACAGACGGCAGGCGGTGCCCCAAAGACTCCCACAGCCAGTACACAGACAGACGCCAGGTGGTGCCCCAACGACGCCCACAGCCAGTACACAGACAGACAGACGCCAGGCGGCGCCCCAACGACGCCAACAATAAGTGATTGATTAGAGAGCTGGAGATGTGGATGGCAGCTACGCTATTAAAAACTAGTACGTAAGCAGATCTGGATTTTGAAAAGCAGCGTCTATGGTAATAATGATAATAAAGATCATTGATTATCTATGATAATAATGGTGACTGGGGTACTGTGGTGTGTTGTTATTAGTAAAGTGGTGGAAGCTCTTCTAGTCCGTAGTTGTGTGGGGAGAGAGAGAGAGAGAGAGAGAGAGAGAGAGAGATAATGAGACCAGGTACCAGAAGGGTGTACCTTATAAACTGTCCGGTGAGTGTATGACAACCACTCAGACAGAATGTATTGTTAGAGAAGAGGTGTTGGAGCTGTTTGCTACTTGTTGAGGCCTCATAATAAACCCCTACTTGGAAGACAGAACAGACAGGAAGTAACAAGGCTGAGCAACCATCTGTCAGACTCCATCACAGAGAGTGATGCTGCTTGTCTATTGGTTCCATCATAGGCTTATTGTACGACTTTTCCTCTGCTAGCCAGAGCTATTGGCAAATCGACAAGACAGAGATATTAAAGAGGGTCAGAAGCTGTTTAGATGCTCTCTATGTTTGCACAACGGATTATCCGCCTCTCATCATATTCACCTCACACTCTGCATATGCTCATTGGAGGGAGGAGGGTGATGATGTGGATTATTTAATAAATAATTAAACCCAATTTTGTATTGCTAATTCAACTTGTTAGCCAGGGTTCGTGAAGATAACCAAGAATTTACAACTTTCAGATGAGACTGAATTCAGGTGACGATTAATATTGACTGCTATTGATGTAAAATATTACTAGGTCTTTAAGAGTTTATTCGGAAGATAACAGCTCTATAAATATTATTTTGTGGTGCCCGACTCTCTCGTTAATTACATTTACATGATTAGCTCAATCAGGTGATATTAATTAGGGATAAATTATTTGATAGAATATCATGTCATATCAATTAATCCGGCATAGCCAAATACACGACAAGGTGGAGGGAGGAGGACGAGGTGGAAGGAGGAGGAGGAAGAGGTGGAGTGAGGAGGAAGAGGTGGAGGGAGTAGGAAGAGGTGGAGGGAGTAGGAGGAAGAGGTGGAGGGAGGAGGATGAGGTGGAGTGAGGAGGATGAGGTGGAGGGAGGAGGACGAGGTGGAGGGAGGAGGACGAGGTGGAGGGCGGAGGAGGAAGAGGTGGAGGGAGGAGGACGAGGTGGTTGGAGGAGGAAGACGAGGTGGAGGGAGGAGGACGAGGTGGAGGGAGGAGGACGAGGTGGAGTGCGGAGGAGGAAGAGGTGGAGGGAGGAGGACGAGGTGGTTGGAGGAGGAAGACGAGGTGGAGGGAGGAGGAGGAAGAGGTGGAGGGAGGAGGAAGAGGTGGAAGGAGGAGGATGAGGTGGAAGGAGGAGGCTGAGGTGGAGGGAGGAGGATGAGGTGGAGGGAGGAGGACGAGGTGGAGGGAGGAGGATGAGGTGGAGGGAGGAGGACAAGATGGAGGGAGGAGGATGACGTGGAAGGAGGAGGAGGAAGAGGTGGAGTGAGGAGGAAGAGGTGGAGGGAGTAGGAGGAAGAGGTGGAGGGAGGAGGATGAGGTGGAAGGAGGAGGAGGACGAGGTGGAAGGAGGAGGAGGAAGAGGTGGAGTGAGGAGGAAGAGGTGGAGGGATCAATATCAATTAATCCGGCATAGCCAAATACACGACAAGGTGGAGGGAGGAGGACGAGGTGGAAGGAGGAGGAGGACGAGGTGGAAGGAGGAGGAGGAAGAGGTGGAGTGAGGAGGAAGAGGTGGAGGGAGTAGGAGGAAGAGGTGGAGGGAGGAGGATGAGGTGGAGTGAGGAGGATGAGGTGGAGGGAGGAGGACGAGGTGGAGGGAGGAGGACGAGGTGGAGGGCGGAGGAGGAAGAGGTGGAGGGAGGAGGACGAGGTGGTTGGAGGAGGAAGACGAGGTGGAGGGAGGAGGACGAGGTGGAGGGAGGAGGACGAGGTGGAGTGCGGAGGAGGAAGAGGTGGAGGGAGGAGGACGAGGTGGTTGGAGGAGGAAGACGAGGTGGAGGGAGGAGGAGGAAGAGGTGGAGGGAGGAGGAGGAGGTGGAGGGAGGAGGACGAGGTGGAGGGAGGAGGATGAGGTGGAGGGAGGAGGACAAGATGGAGGGAGGAGGATGACGTGGAAGGAGGAGGACGAGGTGGATGGAGGAGGATGAGGGTGGAGGGAGGAGGATGACGTGTTTGGAGGAGGAAGACGAGGTGAAGGAGGAGGAGGAAGAGGTGGAGGAAGGAGGAATGAGGTGGAGGGAGGAGGATGAGGTGGAGGAGGAGGAGGAAGAGGTGGAGGGAGGAGGATGACGAGGTTGGAGGAGAAAGAAGAGGTGGATGTGGCAGCTGAGATTTGTGGCTCACAGGCCTGACAAACTGACTGGTTGAGCGAGAGAGAGAGAAAGAAAGAGGTAGAGAGAGTTGAATTGAATTGAACTGAGTGAGGGCAGTGTGCACATATCCTGTCTTCTCTTGAGAGCCAGGTCTGCCTACGGCAGCCTTTCTCATAGCCTTGCAATTGAGAAAGGCCGCCGTAGGCAGACCTGGCTCTCAAGAGAAGACATGCTATGTGCACACTGCCCACACACAAAATGAGATGGAAACTCAGAGAGAGAGAGAGAGGTAAAGATGAGGGAGAGATATTGTAGAGAGTGTGCAAAGAGAGAGACAGAGAGAGAGGGAAGGTTGAGCACTATCAATCAAAGTGTATGATATTAATCTAGGCAGCAGAAGGCCGACCCCAGAGAGAGGTAGGAAGTCAAATAAAATCAAATGCACTCACTACTGTAAGTCGCTCTGAGTGTCTGCTAAATGACATGAAGTGTAAAAAAATATAGATATATAAATATATACATATAACATAAATATATACATATAATATATATATAATATAAAATATAAATATATAACATAAAATATATATATATAACATAAAATATATATATATAACATAAAATATAAATATAAAATATATATATAACATAAAATATATATATATAACATAAAATATAAAATATAAAATATATATATAACATAAAATATATATATATAACATAAAATATAAATATAAAATATATATATAACATAAAATATATATATATAACATAAAATATAAAATATAAATATAAATATATAACATAAAATATATATATATAACATAAAATATAAAATATAAATATAAATATATAACATAAAATATATATATATAACATAAAATATAAAATATAAATATAAATATATAACATAAATATATATATATAACATAAAATATAAAATATAAATATATATATAACATAAAATATATATATATAACATAAAATATAAAATATAAATATAAATATATAACATAAAATATATATATAACATAAAATATAAAATATAAATATATATATATAACATAAAATATATATATATAACATAAATATATAACATAAAATATATATATAACATAAAATATAAAATATAAATATATATATATAACAAAATATAAAATATAAATATATATATATAATATAAAATATAAATATATATATATATATAATATAAAATATAAATATATATATATATATATATAATATAAATATAAATATATATATATAACATAAAATATATATATATATATATAACATAAAATATAAAATATAAATATATAACATAAAATATAAAATATAAATATATATATATAATATAAAATATAAATATATATATATATATATATAATATAAAATATAAATATATAACATAAAATATAAAATATAAATATATATATATAATATAAAATATAAAATATAAAATATAAATATATAACATAAAATATAAAATATAAATATATATATATAATATAAAATATAAAATATAAATATATATATATAATATAAAATATAAATATATAACATAAATATAAAATATAAATATATATATATAATATAAAATATAAAATATAAATATATATATAAAATATAAAATATAAATATATATATATAATATAAAATATAAATATATAACATAAAATATAAATATATAACATAAAATATATATATATAATATAAAATATAAATATATATATAATATAATATAAAATATAAATGTTTCACCCCCGTTTCTACACCAATACACACATCTTTCCCCTAAAAATCTTTTAAATATACTCTTTGAAGTGAGCAGGAGCATTTTGCTGTCGAGCCATGCATGCGTGTGTGTGTGTGTGTCCCTCCCTTCCTCTTCCTCTCACCATCCCTCTCTTCCTCTCACCATCTCTCCCTTCCTCTTCCTCTCACCATCCCTCTCTTCCTCTCACCATCTCTCCCTTCCTCTTCCTCTCACCATCCCTCTCTTCCTCTCACCATCCCTCTCTTCCCTTCCTCTCACCATCTCTCCCTTCCTCTTCCTCTCAACATCCCTCTCTTCCCTTCCTCTCACCATCTCTCCCTTCCTCTTCCTCTCAACATCCCTCTCTTCCTCTCACCATCCCTCTCTTCCTCTCCTCTCACAGTCCCTTTCCTCCTTTCCTCTCACAGTCCCTCTCTTCCTCTCCTCTCACAGTCCCTTTCCTCCTTTCCTCTCACAGTCCCTCCCTTCCTCTCCTCTCACGGTCCCTTTCCTCCTTTCCTCTCACAGTCCCTCCCTTCCTCTCCTCTCACAGTCCCTTTCCTCCTTTCCTCTCACAGTCCCGCTCTTCTTCTCCTCTCACCATCCCTCTCTTCCTTTTCTCTCCCAGTCCCTCTCTTCCTCTCAGTCCCTCTCTTCCTTTCCTCTCACAGTCCCTCTCTTCCTCTCACCATCCCTCTCTTCCTTTCATCTCACAGTCTCTCTCTTCCTCTCACCATCCCTCTCTTCCTTTCCTCTCACAGTCCCTCTCTTCCTTTCCTCTCACAGTCTCTCTCTTCCTCTCACCATCCCTCTCTTCCTTTCCTCTCACAGTCCCTCCCATCCTCTCCTCTCACCATCCCTCTCTTCCTCTCCTCTCACCATCCCTCTCTTCCTCTCCTCTCACCATCCCTCTCTTCCTCTCCTCTCACCATCTCTCTCTTCCTCTCACAGTCTCTCTCTTCCTCTCACCATCCCTCTCTTCCTCTCCTCTCACCATCCCTCTCTTCCTCTCCTCTCACCATCCCTCTCTTCCTCTCCTCTCACCATCCCTCTCTTCCTCTCCTCTCACCATCCCTCTCTTCCCCTCTCCTCTCACCATCCCTCTCTTCCCCTCTCCTCTCACCATCCCTCTCTTCCCTTCCTCTCACCATCTCTCCCTTCCTCTTCCTCTCACCATCCCTCTCTTCCTCTCACCATCCCTCTCTTCCTCTCCTCTCACAGTCCCTTTCATTTATCTTCCTCCCACGAAGAGGGATTGCGTTACAGCAACAGCCTGCACAGCCTCTAGGTTAAGTGTACATTTGTACATATAAAATTGTTTCCTACACCAAGCTGACATATGGAAGTAGTGTTTGTGGATAAGGAGATGACGGGATGATAAATGAGGTGACAGAACCAATTGAGTGTGTGATTACGCATCATCCCCAGGCCTTACCCACAATCCTCCTTGATGAGTCACCTCAGACACAGACAGGATATACATTGCCCACTAATTGTCAGCACTAAATAGAGGACATCTATGATATAACAAGATACACCAATACACCGCCAATACACCACACTAGGGCACACACACACACACACACACACACACACACACACACACACACACACACACACACACACACACACACACTCCAACCCATTTTTGGTAAACATAACCCATCATCCATAAATCAAATCACCGCCATGATTATAGTGTAACCATGTAAGTGTATCCCCAGATGGGCTATTGATTGCTGTATGAGGTAATGGGTCACTGATAACACATTCTGTAGGCTAGTTATGTTCAGAATACAACGACTAATAAAACTGCTGATGCTAAAAAGCTGAAACACAGACTACAGCACAAGGTGAAGGTGTAGAGAGAGAGAGACTGAGGAGAAAGAGAAAGAGAGAGAGACAGAGAAACTGAGGAGAGAGATAGAGAGAGGGGGGAGAGAGAGAGAAAGAAACTGAGGAGAGAGAGAGAGAGAGAGACAGAGAAACTGAGGAGAGAGAGAGAGAGAGACAGAGAAACTGAGGAGAGAGAGAGAGAGACAGAGAAACTGAGGAGTGAGAGAGAGAGACAGAGAGAGAGAGAGAGAGAGAGAGAGAGAGACAGAGAAACTGAGGAGAGAGAGACAGAGAAACTGAAGAGAGAGAGAGAGAGAGAGACAGAGAAACTGATGAGAGAGAGAGAGAGAGAGAGAGAGAGAGAGAGAGAGAGAGAGAGAGAGAGAGAGAGAGAGAAACTGAGGAGAGAGGAGAGAGTGCAAGAGAGAGAAAGAGAGAAACAGGGAGAGAACTGAGGAGAAGAGATGTGGAAGGACTTATTCAGCAGAGGAAGTGAACAGGGAGAAATATGAAATTAGCACAAATTGATTATCTGTCCACCATGGGCAGCCCTTGAAGCAACTCAAGCAGAGGAGGAGAGGAGGAGAAAAAACGGATTTACTTCTAAATCGTTGGCTGGACTGCTTCCTCTGGAGAGGTGGAATAGCTGGGCTGCTTCCTCTGGAGAGGTGGAATAGCTGGGCTGCTTCCTCTGGAGAGGTGGAATAGCTGGGCTGCTTCCTCTGGAGAGGTGGAATAGCTGGGCTGCTTCCTCTGGAGAGGTGGAATAGCTGGGCTGCTTCCTCTGGAGAGGTGGAATAGCTTGGCTGCTTCCTCTGGAGAGGTGGAATAGCTGGGCTGCTTCCTCTGGAGAGGTGGAATAGCTGGGCTGCTTCCTCTGGAGAGGTGGAATAGCTTGGCTGCTTCCTCTGGAGAGGTGGAATAGCTGGGCTGCTTCCTCTGGAGAGGTGGAATAGCTGGGCTGCTTCCTCTGGAGAGGTGGAATAGCTGGGCTGCTTCCTCTGGAGAGGTGGAATAGCTGGGCTGCTTCCTCTTGGGTGATAGAATAGAGCTAACTGAACTGCTCATCCACGGGTCCAACAGCTGTATTCAAACTACAGGCCTATTACTATAATAGTGTTATGGAAATAACAAAGTAATAACAGTATAATAAAATACATTGATGTGTTTTCATGTTTCTATGTTCATTTGTCATGAAATAGCCCTCCAGCTAAATGGATTGGGCTAATTAGGATATAGACTAGTTTAAAAGTTTGGGGTCACTTAGAAATGTCTTTGTTTTTCAAAGAAAAGCAATTTTTTTGTCCATTAAAATAACATCAAATTGATCATAAATACAGTGTAGACATTGTTCATGTTGTAAATTACCATTGTAGCTGGAAACGACAGATTTTTAATGGAATATCTACAAAGGCGTACAGAGGCCCATTATCAGCAACCATCACTCCTGTGTTCCAATGGCACGTTGTGTTCGCTAATCCAAGTGTATCATTTTAAAAGGCTAATTGATCATTAGAAAACCCTTTTGCAATTACGTTAGCACAGCTGAAAACTGTTGTTCTGATTAAAGAAGCAATAAAACTGGTCTTCTTTAGACTAGTTGAGTATCTGGAGCATCAGCATATGTGAGTTCGATTATAGGCACAAAGACGTTTCTTCTGAAAGTCGTCAGTCTATTCTTGTTCTGAGAAATTAAGGTTATTCCCTGCGAGAAATTGCCAAGAAACTGAAGATCTCATACAACGCTGTGTACTACTCCCTTCACAGAACAGCATAAACTGACTCTAACCAGAATAAAATGATGAGTGGGAGGCCCCGATGCACAACTGAGAAAGAGGGCAAGTACATTAGAGTGTATAGTTTGAGAAACAGACACCTCACAAGTCCTCAACTGGCAGCTTCATTAAATAGTTTCCGCAAAACACCAGTCCCGAAGACACCGATCCCGAAGACACCGATCCCGAAGACACCAATCCCGAAGACACCGTTCCCGAATACACCAGTCCCGAAGACACCGATCCCGAAGACACCGATCCCGAAGACACCATTCCCGAATACACCAGTCCCGAAGACACCGTTCCCGAAGACACCAGTCCCGAAGACACCGATCCCGAAAACACCGATCCCGAAAACACCGATCCCGAAGACACCGATCCCGAAGACACCAGTCCCGAAGACACCAGTCCCGAAGACACCGATCCCGAAGACACCGATCCCGAAGACACCAGTCCCGAAGACACCAGTCCCGAAGACACCGATCCCGAAGACACCGATCCCGAAGACACCAGTCCCGAAGACACCAGTCCCGAAGACACCGATCCCGAAGACACTGATCCCGAAGACACCGATCCCGAAGACACCAGTCCCGAAGACACCGATCCCGAAGACACCGATCCCGAAGACACCGATCCCGAAGACACCAGTCCCGAAGACACCGATCCCGAAGACACCGATCCCGAAGACACCGATCCCAAAGACACCGATCCCGAAGACACCGATCCCGAAGACACCAGTCCCGAAGACACCGATCCCGAAGACACCGATCCCAAAGACACCGATCCCGAAGACACCGATCCCAAAGACACCGATCCCGAAGGCACCGATCCCAAAGACGCCGATCCCGAAGACACCGATCCCAAAGACACCAGTCCCGAAGACACCGATCCCGAAGACACCAGTCCCGAAGACACCGATCCCGAAGACACCGATCCCAAAGACACCAGTCCCGAAGACACCGATCCCGAAGACACCGATCCCGAAGACACCGATCCCGAAGACACCGATCCCGAAGACACCGATCCCGAAGACACCGATCCCAAAGACACCGATCCCAAAGACACCAGTCCCGAAGACACCGATCCCGAAGACACCGATCCCGAAGACACCGATCCCAAAGACACCGATCCCAAAGACACCGATCCCAAAGACACCGATCCCAAAGACACCGATCCCGAAGACACCGATCCCAAAGACACCGATCCCAAAGACACCGATCCCAAAGACACCGATCCCGAAGACACCGATCCCAAAGACGCCGATCCCGAAGACACCGATCCCAAAGACACCGATCCCAAAGACACCGATCCCAAAGACACCGATCCCAAAGACACCGATCCCGAAGACACCGATCCCAAAGACACCGATCCCAAAGACACCGATCCCAAAGACACCGATCCCAAAGACACCGATCCCGAAGACACCGATCCCAAAGACACCGATCCCAAAGACACCGATCCCAAAGACACCGATCCCAAAGACACCGATCCCGAAGACACCGATCCCAAAGACACCGATCCCAAAGACACCGATCCCAAAGACACCGATCCCAAAGACACCGATCCCAAAGACACCGATCCCAAAGACACCGATCCCAAAGACACCAGTCCCAAAGAAGTGGTAAATAAAAATACATGAAATTAAATTCAATATAATTAAATAGCCATTTGCTTATTCGGCTTAATCTACCAACCAATCATCTCCCACAACACCTTTCCCTCCCCGTACGCAAGCACACCACAAGCATAGAGCCATGCCTTGCTGTCGTGTGATTCGCAAAAATTTTATTGTGACAAATGGTTTACTCAGTAGGTCACTCCCATAGAATTTTATGGTCACTAAGGACAACTTTGAATCCTTGATGTGCCAAGCTTATTTGCGCTGTGCGTAATAGCCTTGGGACGAGGTACTGCAAGCCCTGAAATAACATATACGGTTTATAAGTCGAGGAGGTCTGTCCCTTCGTCCCTTAGAGGCAAACGGCTCAGCAATGTGCTGTTTCAGAGATAGAGGAGTTCAGTGTGCAACAGACAGGACAGGGTTAGGAAAACATTTGGCTTACTCACACCCAGTCAGTCAGTCAGTCAGACACTCAGTCAGTCAGTCAGTCAGTCAGACACTCACTCAGTCAGTCAGACACTCAGTCAGTCAGTCAGACACTCAGTCAGTCAGACACTCAGTCAGTCAGTCAGTCAGACATTCAGTCAGTCAGTCAGTCAGACATTCAGTCAGTCAGTCAGTCAGACACTCAGTCAGTCAGTCAGACACTCAGTCAGTCAGTCAGTCACTCAGTCACTCAGTCAGACACTCAGTCAGTCAGTCAGTCACTCAGTCAGTCAGCCAGACACTCAGTCAGTCAGTCAGTCAGACACTCAGTCAGTCAGTCAGTCAGTCAGACACTCAGTCAGTCAGTCAGACACTCAGTCAGTCAGTCACTCAGTCAGTCAGTCAGACACTCAGTCAGTCAGTCAGTCAGTCAGACACTCAGTCAGTCAGTCAGACACTCAGTCAGTCAGTCAATCAGTCAGACACTCAGTCAGTCAGTCAGTCAGACACTCAGTCAGTCAGTCAGTCAGACACTCAGTCAGTCAGACACTCAGTCAGTCAGTCAGTCAGACACTCAGTCAGTCAGTCAGACACTCAGTCAGTCAGTCAGACACTCAGTCACTCAGTCAGTCAGACACTCAGTCAGTCAGTTAGACACTCAGTCAGTCAGTCAGACACTCAGTCAGTCAGTCAGACACTCAGTCAGTCAGTCAGACACTCAGTCAGTCAGTCAGACACTCAGTCAGTCAGTCAGTCAGTCAGACACTCAAGTCAGTCAGTCAGACACTCAGTCAGTCAGTCAGTCAGACACTCAGTCAGTCAGTCAGACACTCAGTCAGTCAGTCAGTCAGTCAGTCAGTCAGACACTCAGTCAGTCAGTCAGTCAGTCAGACACTCAGACACTCAGTCAGTCAGTCAGACACTCAGTCAGTCAGTCAGACACTCAGTCAGTCAGTCAGACACTCAGTCAGTCAGTCAGTCAGTCAGACACTCAGTCAGTCAGTCAGACACTCAGTCAGTCAGTCAGTCAGACACTCAGTCAGTCAGTCAGACACTCAGTCAGTCAGTCAGTCAGTCAGTCAGTCAGTCAGTCAGACACTCAGTCAGTCAGTCGACCATGCGCACACACACAGCCTCTTTAATGCATTCAATGATACTGGGACAGACAGAAAAAGTTATCATACATTTCTCCCATTGAACTGACTACCTGTCTACCACAGCATAATGGTGAAGAATCTACTACTGTAGGTCTTTACCTTCCTTCCCACACTGACTTGCAGCAGATGTCTGGGTAGGAAATGGAATTGCAACTCCCAAGGGCTGGATGTTAAATTGGTGAAACAAACTTGTATTTATTTTTTTCATCCTATTTTTTTTTAGATGGTTGGTTAGAGAAAAGTTGCAAAATAGCAGGTTAAAGTTGTGTTCGTTGGGCGCTTCCAAATTCCCCATTTCACTGACAGCGGGGAAACTCGAATTGTGGAATTAGATGCTTGACATCCATTTCTCCAAAACAATGTTGTTTAAGGGAGCCTGCTGCGTCTATCCTGGCCAGTAAGCACTAGCCACGCACACACTCAGAAATGAATTCTAGAAACTAAAAGGATACATTGGCTGTCCCCATAGAAGAACCCTTTTAAAGAACACTTGTTGGTTCCAAGGTAGAACCCTTTTGGTTCCAAGTAGAACCGTTTCCACTTGAGGGTTCTACATTGAGCCCAAAATGGTTAAACCTGGAACTGTTCCTTCTGATGGTGGTGTGTGTTCATGTATAATTCAGAGGAGGGATCGAGGGCCATTAGAGTGTTAGATGAGAGAGAGAGAGAGAGATAGGGAGAGATGTTATGCTCTCTGTCTTCCTTTGCTCTCCCTCCCTCCCTCCCTCTCTCTCTCTTTCTCTCTGGCATGATAGCCTTGACTTCGAACTGGAGGTTGGATGGTATATTTTTCATCCCTCAATGACAGAATTGAAAACCAGGCATGAATAACGAATGCTGTTTCCACAAAACAACTTTTAGTATGCATTGACTAGGTGTCTACTGTTAGTATGGATTGACAAGGCGTCTACTGTTAGTATGCATTGACTAGGTGTCTACTGTTAGTATGGATTGACAAGGCGTCTACTGTTAGTATGCATTGACTAGGCATCTACTGTTAGTATGCATTGACTAGGCGTCTACTGTTAGTATGGATTGACTAGGCATCTACTGTTAGTATGGATTGACTAGGCTTCTACTGTTAGTATGGATTGACTAGGCTTCTACTGTTAGTATGGATTGACTAGGCGTCTACTGTTAGTATGCATTGACTAGGCATCTACTGTTAATATGGATTGACTGGGCGTCTAGTTTGACCAACTTTGTCCTCTTTGTCCTCTCGGTCTCATCCTCTCGTTCGCTTTCTTCTCCTGACCTACTTCGGGCAGCTTGTAATATTGCTACGGCTCTATTCCTTTGTCCCTCAGTATTCTGGAGAAGACTGGGATCTTTCAAGTCTCTCCTGTCTTATCCTAGCGGCTGGAGAAGTCCATCCCAGTGAATGACGCTGGATGGATCCCACCTCCCTGGCCCTGCCCAATTGCTCCCAATACGTCCTGTGGAATTGTATTCTGGGGGGTTAAGGAGCTTATTTGTCTTGGGAAGGGCTAAGCAGTGATTCGCCATGGGAGCGGGAGGGCAGTGTAAAACCTTTCTGTGCAGAGTATCTCATTAAAGCTGAACTCTGTGTTTGTTACCTCTTGGAACACAGGGGGGGGGGGGAATTTCCTCACAGCCCCACATCACTCACTCCTTCCCCAAATCATGCAGCCGCCTGGTAAACCACTACTCCAGCCTGATAACTCACAATCACCAGTCCCACAAGGATGTATCCTTCTCGTCAACATTTAGAACGATAGGAGAGAACAAACATTTCTTACAATATCATTCTTCATTTTATAGAAGGCAGCAGAACTTATCTTTGTTCCCCAACTATTGTCCATTGTTAATTTCCCTTTGATTATTTTGTTCAAAACCGTCCCTGGTCATTCCGCAAAACAAAAGAGGCAGAAATGATATTTCTGTGTAAGGCAGTCAATGTCACACTCCCTTACAAGCACACGGCTAGGCTACATGTCCCACTAATCCACTCTAGAGGGAGTAACAGTGCATCCTGCTGTCTGTTCCTGAATCCACCATCAACTGCTTTTGGATATTTTACCTTTCCCGGTAATAGACCAATGAGAATCACTATAGGAGCCATCATTCACACCCTTTGAAGGTATAAGCGACGAGACACCCACTCCAATATCCAAAACCAAGCCTTGAGGCTTCAGTTCCTCTGCTCTGCATACTGCTCTGTGATCCATCATCCATGAAGAGTAAAACAAGAACAATTAAGTATTCATTTCACCTTCCCCTTTAACCATATTTAGGGAAGTTAAATTTGAAATCACAGCTGAAAACAGTTACACTTAAGTCAATGCTTCGGCAACTCTTTGACTCTTTTAACTGCATCAAGACGAGTGGAAACACTGTCTATCTCTCTAACTGCTAGCTAACAGGGTAATATCATGTTGTGTTTATATTGTTGTATCTCTCTAACTGCTAGCTAACAGGGTAATATCATGTTGTGTTTATATTGTTGTATCTCTCTAACTGCTAGCTAACAGGGTAATATCATGTTGTGTTTATGATGTTGTATCTCTCTAACTGCTATCTAACAGGGTAATATCATGTTGTGTTTATGTTGTTGTATCTCTCTAACTGCTAGCTAACAGGGTAATATCATGTTGTGTTTATATTGTTGTATCTCTCTAACTGCTAGCTAACAGGGTAATATCATGTTGTGTTTATATTGTTGTATCTCTGTAACTGCTAGCTAACAGGGTAATATCATGTTGTGTTTATGATGTTGTATCTCTCTAACTGCTAGCTAACAGGGTAATATCATGTTGTGTTTATGTTGTTGTATCTCTGTAACTGCTAGCTAACAGGGTAATATCATGTTGTGTTTATGTTGTTGTATCTCTGTAACTGCTAGCTAACAGGGTAATATCATGTTGTGTTTATGATGTTGTATCTCTCTAACTGCTAGCTAACAGGGTAATATCATGTTGTGTTTATGTTGTTGTATCTCTGTAACTGCTAGCTAACAGGGTAATATCATGTTGTGTTTATGTTGTTGTATCTCTGTAACTGCTAGCTAACAGGGTAATATCATGTTGTGTTTATGTTGTTGTATCTCTGTAACTGCTAGCTAACAGGGTAATATCATGTTGTGTTTATGTTGTTGTATCTCTCTAACTGCTAGCTAACAGGGTAATATCATGTTGTGTTTATATTGTTGTATCTCTGTAACTGCTAGCTAACAGGGTAATATCATGTTGTGTTTATGATGTTGTATCTCTCTAACTGCTAGCTAACAGGGTAATATCATGTTGTGTTTATGTTGTTGTATCTCTGTAACTGCTAGCTAACAGGGTAATATCATGTTGTGTTTATGTTGTTGTATCTCTCTAACTGCTAGCTAACAGGGTAATATCATGTTGTGTTTATATTGTTGTATCTCTGTAACTGCTAGCTAACAGGGTAATATCATGTTGTGTTTATGATGTTGTATCTCTCTAACTGCTAGCTAACAGGGTAATATCATGTTGTGTTTATGTTGTTGTATCTCTGTAACTGCTAGCTAACAGGGTAATATCATGTTGTGTTTATGTTGTTGTATCTCTCTAACTGGTAGCTAACAGGGTAATATCATGTTGTGTTTATGTTGTTGTATCTCTCTAACTGCTAGCTAACAGGGTAATATCATGTTGTGTTTATGTTGTTGTATCTCTGTAACTGCTAGCTAACAGGGTAATATCATGTTGTGTTTATGTTGTTGTATCTCTCTAACTGCTAGCTAACAGGGTAATATCATGTTGTGTTTATGTTGTTGTATCTCTCTAACTGCTAGCTAACAGGGTAATATCATGTTGTGTTTATATTGTTGTATCTCTGTAACTGCTAGCTAACAGGGTAATATCATGTTGTGTTTATGATGTTGTATCTCTCTAACTGCTAGCTAACAGGGTAATATCATGTTGTGTTTATGTTGTTGTATCTCTGTAACTGCTAGCTAACAGGGTAATATCATGTTGTGTTTATGTTGTTGTATCTCTCTAACTGCTAGCTAACAGGGTAATATCATGTTGTGTTTATATTGTTGTATATCTGTAACTGCTAGCTAACAGGGTAATATCATGTTGTGTTTATGATGTTGTATCTCTCTAACTGCTAGCTAACAGGGTAATATCATGTTGTGTTTATGTTGTTGTATCTCTCTAACTGCTAGCTAACAGGGTAATATCATGTTGTGTTTATATTGTTGTATCTCTGTAACTGCTAGCTAACAGGGTAATATCATGTTGTGTTTATGATGTTGTATCTCTCTAACTGCTAGCTAACTGGGTAATATCATGTTGTGTTTATGTTGTTGTATCTCTGTAACTGCTAGCTAACAGGGTAATATCATGTTGTGTTTATGTTGTTGTATCTCTCTAACTGCTAGCTAACAGGGTAATATCATGTTGTGTTTATGTTGTTGTATCTCTCTAACTGCTAGCTAACAGGGTAATATAATGTTGTGTTTATGTTGTTGCATCTCTGTAACTGCTAGCTAACAGGGTAATATCATGTTGTGTTTATGTTGTTGTATCTCTCTAACTGCTAGCTAACAGGGTAATATCATGTTGTGTTTATGTTGTTGTATCTCTCTAACTGCTAGCTAACAGGGTAATATCATGTTGTGTTTATATTGTTGTATCTCTGTAACTGCTAGCTAACAGGGTAATATCATGTTGTGTTTATGATGTTGTATCTCTGTAACTGCTAGCTAACAGGGTAATATCATGTTGTGTTTATGTTGTTGTATCTCTGTAACTGCTAGCTAACAGGGTAATATCATGTTGTGTTTATATTGTTGTATCTCTGTAACTGCTAGCTAACAGGGTAATATCATGTTGTGTTTATGTTGTTGTATCTCTCTAACTGCTAGCT
The DNA here is from genome assembly GCF_002021735.2 of Oncorhynchus kisutch. NCBI lineage: Eukaryota > Metazoa > Chordata > Actinopteri > Salmoniformes > Salmonidae > Oncorhynchus > Oncorhynchus kisutch. The sequence continues at coordinate 82,007,639 of NC_034184.2, forward strand.
AACAGGGTAATATCATGTTGTGTTTATATTGTTGTATCTCTGTAACTGCTAGCTAACAGGGTAATATCATGTTGTGTTTATGATGTTGTATCTCTCTAACTGCTAGCTAACAGGGTAATATCATGTTGTGTTTATGTTGTTGTATCTCTGTAACTGCTAGCTAACAGGGTAATATCATGTTGTGTTTATGTTGTTGTATCTCTCTAACTGCTAGCTAACAGGGTAATATCATGTTGTGTTTATATTGTTGTATCTCTCTAACTGCTAGCTAACAGGGTAATATCATGTCGTGTTTATATTGTTGTATCTCTCTAACTGCTAGCTAACAGGGTAATATCATGTTGTGTTTATGTTGTTGTATCTCTGTAACTGCTAGCTAACAGGGTAATATCATGTTGTGTTTATATTGTTGTATCTCTGTAACTGCTAGCTAACAGGGTAATATCATGTTGTGTTTATGATGTTGTATCTCTCTAACTGCTAGCTAACAGGGTAATATCATGTTGTGTTTATGTTGTTGTATCTCTGTAACTGCTAGCTAACAGGGTAATATCATGTTGTGTTTATGTTGTTGTATCTCTCTAACTGCTAGCTAACAGGGTAATATCATGTTGTGTTTATATTGTTGTATCTCTGTAACTGCTAGCTAACAGGGTAATATCATGTTGTGTTTATATTGTTGTATCTCTCTAACTGCTAGCTAACAGGGTAATATCATGTTGTGTTTATATTGTTGTATCTCTGTAACTGCTAGCTAACAGGGTAATATCATGTTGTGTTTATGATGTTGTATCTCTCTAACTGCTAGCTAACAGGGTAATATCATGTTGTGTTTATGTTGTTGTATCTCTGTAACTGCTAGCTAACAGGGTAATATCATGTTGTGTTTATATTGTTGTATCTCTGTAACTGCTAGCTAACAGGGTAATATCATGTTGTGTTTATGTTGTTGTATCTCTCTAACTGCTAGCTAACAGGGTAATATCATGTTGTGTTTATATTGTTGTATCTCTGTAACTGCTAGCTAACAGGGTAATATCATGTTGTGTTTATGATGTTGTATCTCTCTAACTGCTAGCTAACAGGGTAATATCATGTTGTGTTTATGTTGTTGTATCTCTGTAACTGCTAGCTAACAGGGTAATATCATGTTGTGTTTATGTTGTTGTATCTCTCTAACTGCTAGCTAACAGGGTAATATCATGTTGTGTTTATGTTGTTGTATCTCTCTAACTGCTAGCTAACAGGGTAATATCATGTTGTGTTTATGTTGTTGTATCTCTGTAACTGCTAGCTAACAGGGTAATATCATGTTGTGTTTATATTGTTGTATCTCTCTAACTGCTAGCTAACAGGGTAATATCATGTTGTGTTTATGTTGTTGTATCTCTCTAACTGCTAGCTAACAGGGTAATATCATGTTGTGTTTATATTGTTGTATCTCTCTAACTGCTAGCTAACAGGGTAATATCATGTTGTGTTTATGTTGTTGTATCTCTGTAACTGCTAGCTAACAGGGTAATATCATGTTGTGTTTATATTGTTGTATCTCTGTAACTGCTAGCTAACAGGGTAATATCATGTTGTGTTTATGTTGTTGTATCTCTCTAACTGCTAGCTAACAGGGTAATATCATGTTGTGTTTATATTGTTCTATCTCTGTAACTGCTAGCTAACAGGGTAATATCATGTTGTGTTTATGTTGTTGTATCTCTCTAACTGCTAGCTAACAGGGTAATATCATGTTGTGTTTATGTTGTTGTATCTCTGTAACTGCTAGCTAACAGGGTAATATCATGTTGTGTTTATGTTATTGTATGTCTCTCTGGAGACATTAAACACTAATTAAAACAAATGTGGTGACCCGATGTGTTCCGATGCTTCTACCTCTGATGTACCTTCCATCAGCTAATAAACAGCTGAGCCAGTTGCTGCTCACCTAATTACAATAGTGTGTTAGCTAGAAAGCTGAGAGAGGATCTTTGCTAATTAAGGAAGCTGACGGCTGTAGAACACTTAAAGATCATTGAAGGTAGACTAGTACTAACTGGAGGATGGGGGATTCATCCCAAATGGCACGCTATTCGTCCTATGGGCCCTCATCAAAAGTAGTGCAGTACAAAGGGAATTAGGGCACCATTGGGGACACAGCCAACATGTACGGCACATCTCTTTAGTATTTCAGTTAGTAGAAACAGGGTTCTGTAAATGTGTTCAGGACTGGGGCAGTTAGTAGAAACAGGGTTCTGTAAATGTGTTCACTACTGGGGCAATAAATGTGTTCAGTACTGGGGCAGTAAATGTGTTCAGTACTGGGGCAGTTAGTAGAAACAGGGTTCTGTACATGTGTTCAGTACTGGGGCAGTTAGTAGAAACAGGGTTCTGTAAATGTGTTCAGTACTGGGGCAGTTAGTAGAAACAGGGTTCTGTAAATGTGTTCAGTACTCGGGCAGTTAGTAGAAACAGGGTTCTGTAAATGTGTTCAGTACTGGGGCAGTTAGTAGAAACAGGGTTCTGTAAATGTGGTCAATACTAGGACAAAAGGTAGAAACATTATTTTCTGAAAAGCAGTTCCACTATCAAGAGTTGTCAAAGGAATTGGTTAGGAAAGGAACCCTTTAGACTGGCATATTCTTGGCTCAAAGCAGAAATAACTAAATGTTATTCTCCCTAAAACAGCTGTAGATATTCTAAAGAGGTGAATTGTAGTGATGCTGATTGATTGCTAGGCCGTGTTTTGCCGTGAGTACAATTATTTTTCAGTTTGGGTGATTCATATTACAAATCCAATTAATTTCTATCAGCCTAGCGTGTCAGCGCCTACAGTAGCTGACATAAACTATCAGAATTTACATGACATTATCTTTTTGGCATGTGTAACAGTGGTGAGACATTGACTATGTATTATGGACGTGACTATGTATATTTCATTTCAGTCAAACTGAATCCTGAACTATCCTGCTCTATCAATTATTCTGTCCAGAATCACACTGTATTATTTTGGCAATACTCACTAAATAATAAAACAAACTGTAGCCACATACCAAAGACACACACAATAACATTATAAAGCACATGTAAACCTAGTCAACCTAAGACTGAAAACCAATTCAAATCTGTGGCTGAAAAAGGCTCCATACGTTAGAACCTCATTGTGAAAGAACTGAACTAAACTAGCCAAGGTAACATGTAGCACATAGAGCAATCGTCTGTTTTGTACTTAGAATAGCAAAGTATTCATCTATTTTGTTGAAAAATACAAAAAATGTTGCCTTCATTAAAGCACATTGTGAGAGCTTACCTACTTGGTCTCTGACGGAAACGTGGACCCCATAACAATATGTAGAGGGAAGATCATGGACCCCATAACAATATGTAGAGGGAACATCATGGACCCCATAACAATATGTAGAGGGAAGATCATGGACCCCATAACAATATGTAGAGGGAACATCATGGACCCCATAACAATATGCAGAGAGAACATCATGGACCCCATAACAATATGTAGAGGGAAGATCATGGAGACCATAACAACGTAACGAGGGAAGATCATGGACCCCATAACAATATGTAGAGGGAAGATCATGGAGACCATAACAATGTAACGAGGGAACATCATGGACCCATAACAATATGCAGAGAGAACATCATGGACCCCATAACAATATGCAGAGAGAACATCATGGACCCCATAACAACGTAAAGAGGGAACATCGTGGACCCCATAACAATATGTAGAGGGAACATCATGGAGACCATAACAATATGTAGAGGGAACATCATGGACCCCATAACAACGTAAAGAGGGAACATCATGGACCCCATAACAACGTAAAGAGGGAACATCATGGACCCCATAACAACGTAACGAGGGAACATCATGGACCCCATAACAACGTAAAGAGGGAACATCGTGGAGACCATAACAATATGTAGAGGGAAGATCATGGAGACCATAACAATATGTAGAGGGAACATCATGGACCCCATAACAATATGTAGAGGGAACATCATGGAGACCATAACAATGTAAAGAGGGAACATCATGGACCCCATAACAATATGTAGAGGGAAGATCATAGACCCCATAACAATATGTAGAGGGAAGATCATGGAGACCATATGAAAAAAAAACAGTGATGTAAGATGCACAATTGCATATAGTCAGAACCTTACCTGCCCTGCACCTTGATATCAGAGATGGCGTAGAAGTATCTGGACAGGTTGTTCTCGTCCACCATGGTGGCCCCGGTGGCCGGTCGGAGGAGCCGGACCCTCAGGTCTGTAATGGTGAAGAAGTCCCTCAGGTTCTTGGTAGTGTCTAACTGACCGTAGAGGGATGCCATGTTGTGGAGGTGTGGCCCGGCGAACAGTGCGAAACGGTCCTTGATCTCGAAGCGGACGGTTTTAGCGTTCTTCCACACGTAGCCCCTGGAGTATTCCTCTGTACAGATGATGTCTAGAAGTGTGTGCTGGGTCAGGTCCTGGACAGTCTTGTGCTCCATGGTGAAGGCGTCAAGACAGTCTGTGGCGTAGAACTGGTAGGGTTGCCAGGTCTTACCGTAGTCCAGAGACTTCTCCAGAACCATCTGTTCAGGGCGTCCGGACTCGAAGGTGACCACGATGTCGTCGGTCAGCTCGATGGTTTTTTTCCAGGACAGTGTGATGTTGACCAGGAGGGCCCTGGGGTATTTCTTCCAGGAACTGGACTGCCAGAAGGTTGTGGGGTTCCGACCTTCAAAATCGAACATGAGCTCCGGAGGGTGGGCCAGATCCTCGTTTTGGGCGTCACATTCGTTGTTACACATGTAAGGATTCTCCTACAAGACAGGAAATAATAGAGAAAGAGAATAGGCAGAGATTTAGGAATCGTAACGGTAAACAATAATGCAGGTACCAAAAGCTCCTGTTTATTAGCCTTGAGTCCTCTATGTTGACAAAGTATACTTGTAAGGATATACTCCCTGCAGCATACAGCACAGATACCTAGTACGACTATGACACTGATAACTGTGTAATAGTAATTGATGTGCTTGTGGGGTCCAGGGTTCTAGCTGTGGTGCTGAGTGAGTGACTAGTCCAGTAGAAAACACCTAGAGACAGATAAACATTTTTATGGGGACGTTTCAGAGAAGTCTCCCTCCACCTCCCACTTACACCCAACCTCTTTAGAGAAGTCCACCTCCAACTTACACCCTATCCCTTCAGAGAAGTCCACCTCCACATCCGACTTACACCCTATCTCTTCAGAGATGTCTCCCTCCACCTCCGACTTACACCCTATCTCTTCAAAGAAGTCCACCTCCGACTTACACCCTATCTCTTCAGAGACGTCTCCCTCCACCTCCGACTTACATCCTATCTCTTCAGAGACGTCTCCCTCCACCTCCGACTTACACCCTATCTCTTCAGAGAAGTCTCCCTCCACCTCCGACTTACACCCTATCTCTTCAGAGAAGTCTCCCTCTGACTTACACCCTATCTCTTCAGAGAAGTCTCCCTCTGACTTACACCCTATCTCAGCTCGGGGATATGAACTTGCAACCGTTCGGTTACTAGTCCAACGCTCTAACCACGCTCTAACCACTAGGCAACCCTGCCGCCCCAATACCTATCTCTAGATCTTTGCTCTATTGCTCACACCATTATAAACAGCAGTAAAGTCCAGAGGGGTGGATAGAGAACAGTCAGGAATACCTTGTGCCTAATGTGCTCGTTAGAAGCAAGTATAAAGTGAAGTTCAGTCTAACAAGGGGAGAATAAACCACTATCTTTCCACAGTCATGTTTTTGCACAAAGGGAAAGGGGGATACCTAGTCAGTTGTTCAACTGAATGCATTCAACTGAAATGTGCCTTACGCATTTAAGCCAATCCTCCTGAATCAGAGAGCTGTGGGGGGCTGCCAAAGTCAAAATCCACATCTTCGGCATCTGGGGAACAGTGGTTAACTGCCTTGCTCAGGGGGAGAATGGCAGATTTTTACCTTGTCAGCTCAGGGATTCGATCCAGCAACCTTTCAGTTACTGACCCAATGATCTAACCACTAGGCTACCTGCCTGGCTCCATCTGAATTTCATGTCTGGATAACTTAATCAAATTTCAAATCAAATGTATTTATAAAGCCCTTCTTAGATCAGCTGATATCTCAAAGTGCTGTACAGAAACCCAGCCTAAAACCCCAAACAGCAAGCAATACAGGTGTAGAAGCACGGTGGCTAGGAAAAACTCCCTAGAAAGGCCAGAACCTAGGAAGAAACCTAGAGAGGAACCAGGCTCTGAGGGGTGGCCAGTCCTCTTCTGGCTGTGCCGGGTGGAGATTATAACAGAACATGGCCAAGACTCAGCAGTAGCTATAGCAGTAGTAGCAGCAGTAGCTATAGCAGTAGGTATAGCAGTAGTAGCCGTAGCTGCAGCATTAGCTATAGCAGTAGACTCAGCAGTAGTCGCAGCAGTAGCTATAGCAGTAGTCCCAGCAGTAGCTATAGCAGTAGTAGCAGCAGTAGCTATAGCAGTAGTCCCAGCAGTAGCTATAGCAGTAGTAGAAGCAGTAGCTATAGCAGTAGTAGCAGCAGTAGCTATAGCAGTAGTAGCTATAGCAGTAGTAACAGCAGTAGCAGCAGCAGTAGTAGAAGCAGTAGCTATAGCAGTAGTCCCAGCAGTAGCTATAGCAGCAGTAGCTATAGCAGTAGTAGCAGCAGTAGCTGTAGCAGTAGTAGCAGCAGTAGCAGTAGTAGCAGCAGTAGCAGCAGTAGCTATAGCAGTAGTAGCAGCAGTAGCTATAGCAGTAGTAGCAGCAGTAGCTATAGCAGTAGTAGCAGCAGTAGTAGCAGCAGTAGCAGCAGTAGCAGCAGTAGCTATAGCAGTAGTAGCAGCAGTAGCAGCAGTAGCTATAGCAGTAGTAGCAGCAGTAGCTATAGCAGTAGTAGCAGCAGTAGCTATAGCAGTAGTAGCAGCAGTAGCAGCAGTAGTAGCAGCAGTAGCTATAGCAGTAGCAGCAGTAGTAGCAGCAGTAGCTATAGCAGTAGTAGCAGCAGTAGCTACAGCAGTAGTAGCAGCAGTAGCTATAGCAGTAGTAGCAGCAGTAGCAGCAGTAGTAGCAGCAGTAGCTACAGCAATAGTCCCAGCAGTAGCTATAGCAGTACTCCCAGCAGTAGCTATAGCAGTAGTAGCTATAGCAGTAGCTATAGCAGTAGCTATAGCAGTAGTAGCAGCATTAGCAGCAGTAGCAGCAGTAGCTACACCAGTAGTAGCAGCAGTAGCTATAGCAGTAGTAGCAGTAGTAGCAGCAGTAGTCCCAGCAGTAGCTATAGCAGTAGTCGTAGCAGTAGCTACAGCAGTAGTAGCAGCAGTAGCTACAGCAGTAGTAGCAGCAGTAGCTATCGCAGGAGTAGCAGCAGTGGCTATAGCAGTAGTAGCAGCAGTAGTAGCAGCAGTAGCAGCAGCAGTAGCTATAGCAGTAGTATCAGCAGTAGCTATAGCAGTAGTAGCAGCAGTAGTAGCAGCAGTAGCTACAGCAGTAGTAGCAGCTGTAGCTATCGCAGTAGTAGCAGCAGTAGCCGTAGCTGTCGCTCATACATGCTCTCACACTCTCTCACACTCACACAGAGGCAGGTGAGCAGGCAGCTGCTGTGAAGGTTTCAGACCTATGTACCGCCTCGGATTCATCAACACGAAACCATCCGCCTCAAAACATTTGAAAGGTTTACCACAAGTCATTACACCACAATGTTCCCCATCCCTGGGGCTGTGGTACTTCAGAAAGGACCTTTCAACAGAGACGCTCCTACAATCTATGAGGACAAGATAATCCGCCACATGATTAGGTAGGATATGTCAGTGTCTGTGGTTCCCTGGCTAGGGCGACAGGAATACAAAGGAGCACTCTCTCTGTGTGATGTAGGACAGAAAAATAAAGCAGAAGGCCAGAGGTAAAGAAAGAGAGGGGGCCAAGAGAAAGGGAGAGAGAGGAAAAGAAAGGAAGAGAGAGAGAGAGAGAGAGAGAGAGAGAGAGAGAGAGAGAGAGAGAGAGAGAGGAAGAGAAAGGGAGAGAGAGAGAGAGAGAGAGAGAGAGAGAGAGAGAGAGGAAGAGAGAGGAAGAGAGAGGAAGAGAGAGGGAGAGAGAGAGAGAGAGGAAGAGAAAGGAAGTGAGGGAGAGAGAGAGAGAGGAAGAGAAATTAAGTGAGGGAGAGAGAGAGAGAGGAAGAGAAAGGAAGCGAGAGAGAGAGAGAGAGAGAGAGAGAGAGAGAGAGAGAGAGAGAGAGAGAGAGAGAGGAAGAGAAAGGGAGAGAGAGAGAGAGAGAGAGAGAGGAAGAGAGAGGAAGAGAGAGGAAGAGAAAGGGAGAGAGAGAGAGAGAGAGAGAGGAAGAGAAAGGAAGTGAGGGAGAGAGAGAGAGAGAGGAAGAGAAAGGAAGTGAGGGAGAGAGAGAGAGCGAGAGAAAGAGAGAGGGAGAGAGAGAAAGAGAGAGGGGGAATGAAAAAGGAAAGGGAGAGAGAGGGAAAGGAAGAGAGAGAGAGAGAGAGAGAGAGAGAGAGAGACAGATAATGAAAAAGGAAAGGGAGAGAAAGAGTGTTCCTGTTAATAAGCCATTTTTTCTTGTCCTTCAAGGCGATGATGAAACGGGCATTTAGCCTTTTAACTGGAGTCACATTAACATCCTGTCAAGGCAATCCCTGAGCACTGGGAAATGGGAACCTGGGGAGTGAACAGTGAGCAGAGAGCAGAGAGCAGAGAGCAGTGAGCAGAGAGCAGAGAGCAGAGAGCAGAGAGCAGTGAGCAGTGAGCAGTGAGCAGTGAGCAGAGAGCAGAGAGCAGTGAGCAGTGAGCAGTGAGCAGAGAGCAGAGAGCAGTGAGCAGTGAGCAGTGAGCAGAGAGCAGTGAGCAGAGAGCAGTGAGCAGAGAGCAGTGAGCAGAGAGCAGTGAGCAGTGAGCAGTGAGCAGAGAGCAGTGAGCAGAGAGCAGAGAGCAGTGAGCAGTGAGCAGAGAGCAGAGAGCAGTGAGCAGAGAGCAGTGAGCAGTGAGCAGAGAGCAGAGAGCAGAGAGCAGAGAGCAGTGAGCAGAGAGCAGAGAGCAGTGAGCAGAGAGCAGTGAGCAGAGAGCAGAGAGCAGAGAGCAGTGAGCAGAGAGCAGTGAGCAGAGAGCAGAGAGCAGTGAGCAGAGAGCAGAGAGCAGTGAGAGAAAAGGCTGGCAGCGGAAATGTTTCACTTGGGGTTTCAATGGGTTACACAGTAAGGAGGTTAAGGGGTGCCATCACCTGCCATATGCTGTGCTGTGTCCACAGACAGGAATGGAGGTTACACAGACATTATCTGGAGGTTACAAGGGGCTTTGGGGATTACAGAAGGAATGTAAAGGAATCATACCATTCCCTGGATGCCCCCGGGGCAAAATGGACTGGGTCATTTAAAAGAAGTGGTCCACTCAGGATTCGTCGGTTGAGGTGAATTCAAGAGTGCCGTTAATTAATTAACCACTCAATCAATAAATCAAATTGTATTTGTCGCATGTTTAGCAAACAACAGGTGTTGAAATGCTTACTGAAGGGCCCTTCCTAACAATGCAGGGAGAAAGAAAATAATGGAAAAATAGTAAGATAAGGAATAAATCCAAAATTAGTAACGATAACCTGGCTATAGACAAATGGCACCAGTACTGAGTTTATGTGCAGGGGTACGAGGTAATAACTTGGCTATATACACGGGTTACCAGTACCAAGTCGATGTGCAGGGTTACATGGTAATAACTTGGCTATATACACAATATCCCACAATGACAAAGTGACAACAGGTGTTTGAAATGTTTGCCAAATTGTTAAAAATAAAAACAGAAATACCTTATTCACATAGGTATTCAGACCCTTTCCTATGAGACTCGAAATTGAGCTCAGGTGCATCCTGTTTCCATTCATTCCTTGAGATGTTTCTACAACTCGGAGGCCACCTGTGGTAAATTCAATTGATTGGACATGATTTAGAAAGAAACACACCTGTCTGTATAAGGTCCCACAATTGCCAGTGCATGTCTGAGCAAAAAAACAAGCCATGAGGTCAAAGGAATTGTCCATAGAGCTCCGAGACAGGATTGTGTCGAGGCACAGATCTGGTGAAGGGTACCAAAAACATTTCTGCAGCATTGAAGGTCCCCAAGAACATGGTGGTCTCCATCATTCTTAAATGGAAGAAGTTTGGAACCACCAAGACTCTTCCTAGAGCTGGCCACCTGCCAAACTGAGCAATCGGGGTGAGAAGGGCCTTGGTCAGGGAGGTGACCAAGAACCCGATGGTCACTCTGACAGAGCTCTAGAGTTCCCCTGTGGAGATGGGAGAACCTTCCAGAAGTAACACAATCTCAGCAGCACTCCACCAATCAGGCCTTTATGGTAGAGTGGCCAGACGGAAGACTCTCAGACCATGAGAAACAAGATTCTGTTGTTTGATGAAACCAAGATTGAACTCTTTGGCCTGAATGCCAAGTATCAAGTCTGGAGGAAACCTGGCACCATCCCTACGGTGAAGCATGGTGGTGGCAGCATCATGCTGTGGGGATTTTTTTGTCGGCAGAGACTGGGAGACTAGTCAAGATCGAGGAAAAGATGAACGCAATAAACAGACATATCCTTGATGAAAACCTGCTCCAGAGCGCTCAGGACCTCAGACTGGGATGAGCACACAGCCAAGACAACGCAGGAGTGGCTTCGGGACAAGTCTCTGAATGTCCTTGAGTGGCCCAGCCAGAGCCCAGACCTGATGGAACATCTCTGGAGAGACCTAATAGCTGTGCAGTGATGCTCCCCATCCAATCTGACAGAGATTGAGAGGATCTGCAGAGAAGAATGGAAGAAACTCCCCAAATACAGGTGTGCCAAGCTTGTACCGTCATACCCAAGAAGACTCGAGGCTGTAATCACTGCCAAAGGTGTTTCAACAAAGTACTGGGTAAAGGGTCTGAATACTTATGTAAATGTGATATTTCAGTTTATTATTTTGTATACATTTGCAAATATATCTAAAAATCTTTCCGAAGTCACTGTACACTCTGAACTGACATTGCTCGTCCTAATATTTCTATATTTCTTAATTTGGGGCGGTAGGTAGCCTAGTGGCTAGAGCAATGAACTAGCAACTAGCTAACTTTTCTATCACTAGGAGCTGGAAATCTGCTGCACAGCACATGGCAATCTTGGATAGTTGTGGATATCTCTGAACACACAGGTTAAAACCTTTCATTACGGTCTCCTCCATTCTCACGTAACAAGAACATACTGCCTCATGAAGATCAATAATACCCTCTCTCTCCAGTCACTCTGTACAGGAGCACTCCTTCTCTTCAGAGAGTAGATAAAGAGCTGAGCACTGCAGCCCAATGGAAATCAATGGGGAAACTTATTTTTATTTTATGGCACTGAGAGCTCCATTAGCCAATGAATGGTTTGGAGAAACATTCAAATAATTGACATTGTAGCCAGCTAGCAAATTTCGCTGCTACAGAGCTCCACCCGATCCAGTCACAATTACAGAAGATGTAGCTATTAATCCAATCTGATCAGCTAGCATTAGCTGACGAGGGATGGAACAGCAGCCATAGATTACAATGATGACTGGAGCAGCTATCTGCTGGATGGAGGTAGTGCAGCAGAGAGGTCCCGCTAAATTGGTGCTAATGGTATCAGCGACCCTCCCCGAAACACACTCGGTTAATCTGTAAGTGTTTGTGTGTGTAGGTGTGTAGGTGTGTGTCTCTTCACAGGGCAGCTCTAATTGTTTCTGTGTCCACAACGTTCTGCCTAATGTCCAGACTGAGACAAACAAAACACACCCTGGTAACAAATCAAAGTCATTCCAGCCTTTGTTTTCATTCATTCTCCTTCGTTCCAATCCAGACAAATGATTGGTTGGGTCATCGTCAGGAAGTGGTTTTGGTTTGGTCGTCGTCAGGAAGTGGTCGTCTCATGGTTGGTCAACCAAGTCTTCCCTGGAGACGCATAACAGACAAGAAATGTGCCCAACACACACTGGGGAGAGGTGGAAGAGGACATTTCTACTGTTTGAAACACTTTATTTGTGTTGTCCATAACAAATCAGGTTAAAACTGTTTGTGTCTACTGAAACTAGCAACTCAAGTATTCATTTCTGTATTAACTAGGCAAGTAGGTTAAGAATTCATATTTATAACGATGGCCTACCCCGTCCAAACCCTAACGATGCTGGGTAAATTGTGCTCCGCCCTATGGGACTTCCAATCAATGCCAGTACAGCCTGGACTCGAACCAGGGTCTGTAGTGACACCTCTAGCATTGAGATGCAGTGACTTAGTCTGCTGCGCCACTCGGGAGCCCACTCCTTTGACAAATAAACTCATGCTATTGTTTGAAACCCAACCATTATTGTTCCACAAACATCACAGCAAAATACCCTTCTCTGCATCTGCTCATAAACATAAATAACTATCATCTTAAAAAGATTTAAAAAATATATATATATATATAAATCCAAAAGACTAATAGTATAATGATGACAAGAATATAGTATATGATTAGTATGAGCGAGGCTACTGCTTCTCTGAGCATCCCAACCCCATGCTGTTGCCAGGGTTTCCCAACTACATGCTGTTGCCAGGGGTTGCCAACCCCATGCTGTTGCCAGGGGTTCCCAACTACATGCAGCTGCGGGCCAATTGTTTCTTGAGTGGATGGTCGAGCCCCGGGACATAATTATAAATCATTTGCACACTGCAAACTGACTATAAGAAGGCCAAACAGAGATAGTATTTGGCAAAAACAGCATAAGTTCAAAACTATTTACAAATAGTTTAGAAAGCACTAACTACTAATATTTAGAAGTAAGTTAGAAGTTTCTTAAATAAAAATATTTTGTAGCTAATTTACTCAATTTAAATCAATTGGAGCTGATTTCCTAAAGAAAAATACATATAAACATTAAATAAATTAATAATATATCAATAAATACAATAAAATTACCCTTGGGTCAACCACCTGCACTAGGCCATGTTGTATGGAGGGAGGGAGACAGGCAGGGAGGGTATTGTTACAGTGAATACCATGCTGTATGGAGGGAGGGAGGGAGGGAGGGAGGGAGGGAGGGAGGGAGGGAGGGGAGGGAGGGAGGGGAGGGAGGGAGGGAGGGGAGGGAGGGGAGGGAGGGAGGGAGGGAGGGAGGGAGGGAGGGAGGGAGGGAGGGTATTGTTACAGTGAAATACCATGCTGTATGGAGGGAGGGAGGAGGGGAGGGTATTGTTACAGTGAATACCATGCTAGTATGGAGGGAGGGAGGGCAGGGAGTGGGAGGAGTGTTACCGGGAATCCCATCTGTTGGAGGAGGGAGGGGGAACAGGTCAGCAGGTATGGAGGGAGGGAGGGAGGGTATTGTTACAGGAATACCGATGCTGTATGG
>NC_034184.2:82021149-82026149 GCF_002021735.2 Oncorhynchus kisutch
TGTAACTATTTGCACATTGTTGCAACACTGTATATAAAATAAACATAATGTACCATTTGAAATGTCTTTATCCTTTTGGAGGGTAGTGTTTACCATTACTTTTTCTATTTTACTTTTGAATATTATCTATTTCACTTGCTTTGGCAACGTAAACAAGCATTTCGTTACACCTGCAATAACATCTGCTAAATATATGTATCTGACCAATAAAATTTGATTTGAATTTGATTTTAAATGTTTTCCATGTCGATTAAAGCCCCTTTCAATTTGAGAGAGAGAGAGAGAGAGAGAGAGAGAGAGAGAGAGAGAGAGAGAGAGAGAGAGAATATTCAGCATCTACCCAATCAAACCAAGATTATCCATGTAACATATCTAGGAATGATACCTGCTGCCAATAATATCTACCCATACCTAGAACTGGTCAAATAAAGAGCCAAAGAGGAGGAAAGTGAGAGAAAGTGGGTGATGAAATAATGTGTTTGTTGCTAGCAGTGGTGGGGAAATTATAGTGTGTTTGTTGCTAGCAGTGGAGGGAAAATTATAGTGTGTTTGTTGCTAGCAGTGGAGGGAAAATTATAGTGCTGCATGTCTTGTAGTTTAGTACTGAGCCTTGCTGCAGTGTGTGTGTGTGTGTGTGTGTGTGTCTGTGTGTGTGTGTGTGTGTGTTGTGTGTGTGTGTGTGTGTGTTGTGTGTGTGTGTGTGTGTGTGTATGTGTGTGTGTGTGTGTGTGTGTGTGTGTTGTGTGTCTGTGTGTGTGTGTGTGTGTGTGTGTGTGTGTGTGTGTGTGTGTGTGTGTGTGTTGTGTGTGTGTGTGTTGTGTGTCTGTGTGTGTGCGTGTGTGTGTTGTGTGTGTGTGTGTGTGTGTGTGTGTGTGTGTGTGTGTTGTGTATCCTCACTGTATTGCAGGTGATCCCTCCCATAGAGCAGCTAATGAGACCATCTGTAAATGTCCATGGTTCCGCCCATCACACTCCACAGTGGACCGTTTAGCAGATTCACGAGCCTTGAAATAATGTAGGGAAGTGCTGGCAACCTCCCTCATCACGTTCACTGGATACAGTTTTTAGATATATATAATACATTATATTATATATATTTTTTTATATGCAGCCGAGTATTCTACAAGGTCCACTTGTGATATGGATGGGAGATATCACAGCAGAACTAGCTATTAAAAGGCCTAGTGCAGTCAAAACAATTTTTTCTTATGTTTTAGTTAAGATATTACACCCGAGATGCCCTGTGTTTGGAGGATATATTGGCCCAGAGACGAAGACCAATATATCCTCCAAAACACCGGTTTTGAGGGCATTATCACTTTTATACAACGAGTTACCAACATATTCAGATAATGATTGACTTATTTTCATTAAAAACGTTATTTTGATTAATTTATTGATACTATTTCATCCTTCGACAAGAGATAGACCCAAAAACAAATCTAGGGTTGCTACCCAAGCCAGCTGGTGGTTTGTTCTATTGGTTCGGTTGCCAGAGACCCGATCCAATCTTTCAGTCTTTTGGTTCTGTATCTATGGACACGACCCAGTCATTCGTTCTAAATGTTCCATTGCCATACTGGCTGTCAATGTTCTTCTCCCTTGCTAGCTAGCTAACCAACGATGGCTAACTTACAGTCACGTCAAACAGCGCTGCCAGAATAACAACAGTAGCTGCATTTGTATTTGTTTAAGCTGTTTTCTAGTGATATTTATTTGGATAAATCCATAACAATGAGCTAATGAGGCGTGATTTCACCTGGCATAGAAAATGTGCTTTCTCATTAGGACACTGTTGTTCAGAGGAGCTAGCTAACAACACAGCTAAACACAATAACCTCAAACTGAAACTGGAAAGACTGCAAACTAGCTGTACTTTGTTTCGTTTGACATATTTTTCAAATGACACTTCTTCGTATGTATCCATAAAAATGACGCCACCTGATTCATGATTTCGACTGGCTGAGAAACGCTGCCTGACTCCCGATCACGTTCATTACAATGGGACAGTTGGGACAGTTTTAGACTGGGTTTCCGTACAGCACTTTGTGACATCAGCTGATGTAAGAAGGGATTCATAAATACATTTGATTGATTGATTTGATGGTTGGAGATCGAATTTGAATATTGATGTCAGAGAGACAGACAGCAAGGTTTATATAAATCTCAGCTGTTGAAAACTAAACCTTAGTCTAAAAGAGATGTGAGATAATGTCTAGATGTTTTACATACAGTTGAAGTCTGAAGTTTACATACACTTAGGTTGGTGTCAATAAAACTTGTTTTTCAACCACTCCACAAATTTCTTGTTAACAAACTATAGTTTTGTAAACAATACTTTGTGCATGAAACAAGTCATTTTTCCAACAATTGTTGACAAACATATTATTTCACTTATAATTCACTGTATCACAATTCCAGTGGGTCAGAAGTTTACATACACTAAGTTGATTGTGCCTTTAAACAGCTTGGAAAATTCCAGAAAATGATGTCATGGCTTTAGAAGCTTCTGATAGGCTAGTTGACATAATTTGAGTCAATTGGAGATGTACTTGTGGATGTATTTCAAGGCCTACCTTCAAACTCAGTGCCTCTTTGCTTGACATCATGGGAAAATCAAAAGAAATCAGCCAAGACCTCAGAAAATGAATTGTAGACCTTCACAATTCTGGTTCATCCTTGGGAGTAATTTTCAAACGGCTGAACAAACAATAGTACGCAAGTATAAACACCATGGGACCACACAGCCGTCATACCGCTCAGGAAGGAGACGCGTTCTGAGTTCTGAGATTAACGTATTTTGTGTGAAAGGTGCAAATCAATCCCAGAACAACAGCTGTGAAGATGCTGAATGAAACAGGTACAAAAGTATCTATATCCACAGTAAAACGAGTCCTATATCGACATAACCTGAAAGGCCGCTCAGCAAGGAAGGAACCACTGCTCCAAAACCGCCATAAAAAAAGCCAGACTACGGTTTGCAACTGCACATGGGGACAAAGATCATACTTTTTGGAGAAATGTCCTCTGGTCTGATGAAACAAAAATAGAACTGTTTGGCCATAATGACCATCGCTATGTTTGGAGGAAAAAGGGGGATGCTTGCAAGCCGAAGATCACCATCCCAACCGTGAAGCATGGGGGTGGCAGCATCATGTTGTGGGAGTGCTTTGCTGCAGGAGGGACTGGTGCACTTCACAAAATAGATGGCTTCATGAGGAAAGAAAATGATGTGGATATGTTGAAGCAACATCTCAAGACATCAGTCAGGAAGTTAAAGCTTGGTCGCAAATGGGTCTTCCAAATGGACAATGACCCCAAGCATACTTCCAAAGTTGTGGGAAAATGGCTTACAGACAACAAAGTCAAGGTATTGGAGTGGCCATCACAAATCCCTGACCTCAATCCTATAGGAAAGTTGTGGGCAGAACTGAAAAAGCGTGTGAAAGCAAGGAGGCCTACAAACTCAATTACACCAGCTCTGTCAGGAAGAATGGAACAAAATTCTCCCAACTTATTGTGGGAAGCTTGTGGAAGACCAACCGAAACGTTTGACCCAAGTTAAATAATTTAAAGGCAATGTTACCAAATACTAATTGAGTGTATGTAAACGTCTGACCCATTGGGAATGTGATGAAAGAAATAAAAGCTGAAATAAATAATTCTCTCAACTATTATTCTGACATTTCACATTCTTAAAATAAAGTGGTGATCCTAACTGACCTAAGACAGCGATTTTTTACTAGGATTAAATGTCAGGAATTGTGAAACCTGAGTTTAAATGTATTTGGCTAAGCTGTATGTAAACTTCCGACTTCAGTGGAGATCAAGTTCATAACTGATGAAACAGCGGATTGCTCAGTCAGATGGAACAGAGTAAATAGGCATTTTAACGTCATAGATTTAGCTGGTGGTAACTTGTGGAAGAGACACCGGCTGAAATGCACTTTTAACCAATCAGCATTCAGGATTAGACCCACCCGTTTTATAAATTATATTGTACAACACCTGATGAAAAACTGGAAATAGCGTAAAAGTGTTATTTCCTAATAGTTACTGATTAAAAACACAATCTTACACAGGACCTTCTTAATCGGACGGTGACATCACCATACAGTTTTATTTTACCTTTATTTAACTAGGCAAGTCAGTTAAAAACAAATTCTTATTTTCAATGACGGCCTAGGAACAGTGGGTTAACTGCCTGTTCAGGGGCAGAACAACAGATTTGTACCTTGTCAGCTAGGAGGTTTGAACTTGCAACCTTCCGGTCACTAGTCCAACGCTCTAACCACTAGGCTACCCTGCCGTTATTGGTTACCAATAACAAAGAGAGGTGCAAACCTTTTCTGCCCGTTTTCAGTTTTGCCCACCCTACTCCCAGACGGTCCTGGAAAAATTATTGCTGGAGAATATGTCTGTCTGTCTGTCTAGCCATCCATCCATCCGTCCATCCGTCTATCCGTCCAGCCGTCCAGCCGTCCGTCCGTCCATCCGTCTAGCCGTCCGTCCGTCCATCCGTCTAGCCGTCCGTCCGTCCATCCGTCTAGCCGTCCGTCCGTCCATCCATCCATCCATCCATCCATCCATCTATCTATCTATCTATCTATCTATCTATCTATCTATCTATCTATCTATCTATCTATCTATCTATCTATCTATCTATCTATCTATCTATCTATCTATCTATCTATCTATCTATCTATCTATCTATCTATCTATCTATCTATCTATCTATCTATCTATCTATCTATCTATCTATCTATCTATCTATCTATCTATCTATCTATCTATCTATCTATCTATCTATCTATCTATCTATCTATCTATCTGTCTGTCTGTCTGTCTGTCTGTCTGTCTGTCTGTCTGTCTGTCTATCCATCCATCCATCACTTACTCAGGAAGGGATCTTCTTATTGTGGCAAATCTTAAAAGTAAAGTTTTCTGGATCTATATTGATATGGTGGTAAGTAGAAATTAGCAAGTGAATTCCTCAGACA